>NW_027555625.1:353478031-353588031 GCF_003287225.1 Phascolarctos cinereus | reverse complement strand
TCTTTTAATCAGAAGAACAGCTTCCTGCTGGATAGCTAGTGGACCTGACGGGCATTTAATGTTTATTTATCAAAGTAGCAAATCCCTGATAATTCACGCTGGGATAACTTTGCACAATGAGGCTGATGTCACAGGAACACGTTTTAATTAAGCGAGGACAAGTGAGGTACTGAAGATGTTTAGGGATTGCACGGCTGGATCCAGCAATTCATTATAGCTCTGTCAATTCATCATGAGTCTGGCAGAATTGAGAAGGAGGGGCAGAGGGCCTGGCTGTTGTCTCTGACCAAGCAAAGTTTCCCAGAGACACATGGGGATCTGGGTGGGGGTGGGGTGAGGTGGTGCTGCCCGACATTTAGATAGCACATCCTAGTACACAGAGCTGAAAGATACTTAGCAATTAATTAGAGCCATCCCCTTATTTGTTCATTTTAATGAGGCAATGGGGGTTAAGTGACTTGCTCAGGGTCACACAGCTAGTAAGTATCTGAGGTCAAATTTGAACTTGGGTCCTCCTGACTCCAGGATTGGTGCTTTATTCACTGCACTACCTAGATGTTCCACTTATTTTAAAAATGGAGAAACTCAGGCACAGACATGTTACTTGCCCAAGTCAGAATTTGAACTCAGATACTTGAATTCTAAATCCAATACTATTTCCACTACAGTATGTCACATAGAATTCAACCTCTTTGCTTCACAGGAAGGAAATCTGAAGGACAGAGAGGGAGAAGAACTTGACCAAGGTGAGTAGAGGCAGGATTTGAACCCAGATCTCCTGACTTCAAGTTGCCTCAGACCTCTAAATTTCCTCCTCTGTAAAATGGGGCAGGAAAGTTGGGTTAGATGAATTTAAGATTCCTCCCAGCTCTGACACTCTACGAGGCACTGAGGCATAGTGGAAAGGGCATTGGATTTGAAATCAGGAAGACCTGGGCTCAAATTCCACCTCAGCCACGGCTGTATGACCATGGGTAAGTCACTTAACTCTTCTGTGTCTCTGTTTCTTTATGTGTAAAATGGGGATAATAACAGCACTTCCCTGTCAGGGTTGTTTTGATGATCCAATGAGATAATAATAATAATTGTAAAGCACTTAGCACAGTACTTGGCACATAGTATGCATTATACAAATGTAAGCTATTATTATTATTTTTATTATTGTTGTTACTATTATCATTATTTTCTAATGCGGTCAGCTCAACCTCTCATTCTGGTGATATTTTCCCTATATTATAGCATTGGTTAGCCCAGGGGTGGGTTAGCCTCTCTCTATCAATTTAACTGTATTATCAACTTGCAGTTAACATCAATTAGCTTTTACAAAGGATTTTTAATGGAGAAGACAGGCACAAGAATAAAGTACAAACACATCCCCCCTGAATCAGGATACACCTGTCTTCTAGTACCTCAACTCCTGGGACGATTGCACTCAGAGTGGTTGCTACAAAGCATTCCCTCTCCAAGTTCCTTCCTGCCCACAGCCTTTATGATGGACGGAGTAGCTCCCTTGCTGGCAGGACAGGGCATCTCACCTGCAGGGTCAATTCACTGCCAGGCTGAATTCCACAGGTTGCTGCCGGGGCCTCTGTTCCTACCTCACCAAGCTCGGTTGCTATGGCTACAGCACTCTCTGCCATGAAGTCTTGTCTCTCTTGGATGTCTGGAGGTGTTCCCTACCTTTAGAATGTCAAGTCATTCTGTCTATAATGATAATAATAGTAATAACAATCATCGATAATAAAAAATAATAATGGCAGCTAGCATTTATAGAGCACCTTAAGGTTTGCAAAGCACTTTACAAATAGGATCGCATTCCATTTGTGATGGACATAAGCTCAGTAGGAGTCAATAGCATGACCCAGCAGCCCTCCAAAATGATCAGATCTCAAGCCGTATTCAGAGCAGCCTGGTGTCGAGTCTGCTTGGTCAGACTGCATCTGGACTGAAGGCTTCAGTTGTGGGGCTGGCTATGTCTCGGAAAGGCCTTTAACAAATTGGAGCTTATCAAGAAGAAGTCAGCCAGGATAATGATAAGTCTGGAAACTAGGCCAAATGAGGCCAAGTTAAAAGACATGAGGGTGCTTAGCCTGGAAAAGAGAAGATTTAGGAGCAACATGATAGCTGTCTGTAAGTACTCCCGCTGTCACTGGGAAGAAGGATTACGCTTGTCTCCTGTATTCCCAGAGGGTAAAAATCAGAAGTAAATGGAGGAGGCAGATTTCAGCTACAGAGCTGAACTGAGGCTGTCCCAAAGTGAAACGGGCTGACTAGGGAGGCATTAAGTTCATAGAATTATGGAATTTAGAGAGGGCAGGAAACTCAGAGATCATTTTGTCCACTCCCTTCATTTACTAGATGAGGAAACTGTGGCTCAGGAAATGGAAATGACTTACCTATGGCCGCAAAGCCAGTAAGAGGCAGAATGAGGACTTAAATCCAGGTTTCCTGATTCCCAAGATGCTCTTGCCCCTGCTAGAGGTTTTTTAGAGGCAATCCTATTTATGCATAATGTCTTGAGCAGCTGAGTGGCACTAGAGTGGTGGGACTGGAGTCAGGAAGATCTGAGTTCAAATCTGGCCTCAGACCCTTACTAGCCATGTGATCTTGAGCAAGTCATTTAACTTTTTTGCCTCAGTTTCCTCATCTGTAAAATGGGGATAATAATAGCATTCACTTCATAGGGTTGTTGTGAGGATCAGATAAGAAAATAATTACGAGGCACTTAGTACAGTGCCTAGCTATATAAATGCTATATAAATGTTAGGACTGATGATAATGATGACGTCCCTTTCAGTGTGAGGTTCTGGGATGTTTAAATTTGTGTAGTTTTTGGAATATGGGGTTTGTTCTAATTTATGATGGCATAGCCCTGATAGGAAGCTCTTGGGGAATTGAGAGTGGGTCATCATCTTGTGTTATTTGCAGTCTTTTTTCTCCCTGCCGCTGTAAGCAGAATTCAGCTTTATTCCACCTTCACTGTCCCACTCATAGGATCGTAGGGATCCCCAAGGGGTCATAGGGAGCTCCAAGGATCTTGGAGGTCATGCATTCTAACCCCTTCCTTTTACAGACGAGGAGTGGAGTTTGAGAGAGATGAGCTGATTTGCCCAGAGTCACACATGCCTTAGGTGGGATTTGAACTCAGATCTTGTACTCTTGGAGGCTGCAAAGAAATTATATCAGCCCCCACTGGAAGGGAAAGCCTCTTTCCCCCACTGGTGCCAAAAATGTGCCAGTTAGAGAAGAAAGAGCCAAAAGCAGAGCTGGTTTGGTTGGAAAGCTGGCGGAACTCTGGCACCTGCTGCTATCTCTCCTGTCATGTCCAATTCCCCCCTCGTACAGCTCTGGAGATGCGCTCTTTCATCGTCATTGTGCACAGGCTGCAATCAATTCATTCTCTGGCTGTCTGCGGCTCAACCCTTTGTTGGTTTGAACATGACAGAAGTTGAAAAGATTACATATTATAAATAGATAATTAATATATCAGAACAGCTTGTTCTTTCGGGGAAAAAACCAAAGGAGAAGCAGCTCTAACATTCTCTCTCTCTCTCTCTCTCTCTCTTCTCTCTCTCTCTCTCTCTCTCTCTCTCTTTCTCCCCTTTTGTCTCTGTCTCTCTGTCTCTCACACTCTAGCTTTCTCTGTCTCTCTGATTCTCTTTCTCCCTCCCTCCCTCTCTCTTTGTCTCTCTCTTTCCACCCCTCCCTTCTTCCCTCTCTCACTGTCTGTTTCTCTCTGCTCCTCCCTCCCCCCACCCCCTCTCCCTTCCTCTCTCTCTGTCTCTGTCTCTCTAGCCCACTTTGTTTCTCTCTCTTCCTTCCCTCTCTCCCTCCCTCTCCTTTTGTCTCTCTTTTTCCCTTCCTCTCTCTCCATCTGTTTCTATCTCTGTCTCTCTCTGTGTCTGTTTCATTGTCTTTCTCTGTGTCTCTGTGTCTGTCTCTCCCTTCCCCTTCTGTCTCTGTTTCTCTATCTCTCTACCTCCCTCTTTTTCTCTGTATCTCTATTTCAGTCTCTCTGATTTTCTTTCTCCCTTCCTCTTGCTCTCTCTCTTTCCACCCCTCCCTTCCTCCCCTCTCTCACTGTCACTTTGTTTCTCTCTACTCTTCCCTCCCCCTACCCCCTTTCCCTTCCTCTCTGTCTCTGCCCCTCTAACTCACTTTGTTTCTGTCTCTCTCCTCTCCCTCCCCCACCCTCTGTCTCTCTTTCTCCCTTGCTCTCTCTATCTGTTTCTATCTGTCTCTCTCTGTCCCTCTGTCTCTGTCTCTCTCCCCCTCGCTCTCTCCCCCTTTTATCTATCTTCCGCCCTCCCTCTCCCCCACTCTCTGCCTCTCAGCATCTCTTCCTCCCTCCCTCTGTCTCTGTTCCTCCCTCTCCCCACTTTCTCCCTTCCCCCCCATCTTTGCTGATTTCTTCTGTCTCTCCCACGTGGGAATTCTGAGTAGATGAAATGTCTCCTGACAACTTGATTAGAGTTTTCTCTCAAAGCTTCCAGGTATTTGGCTGTCTTCACTACAAAGGTTGGTGCCCCCAAATCGGCAGATAAGCAGCCCGTCATGAAGATGTGTGTGGTCCCCACCCCCTACACCCAGGGGGAGACGGATTTATATTTTATTCTTATCACCTTCCTGCTGTGGGAGGGACAATCTTGGGATTATGAAGTCTCTGCTTTGGAGGAGACTTCATAGAAAATAATCGAACTCCAGCGTAAACAAGTATCCTCACTACAACCTCTCTAATAAATGGTCATCCGGTCTGAAGGACTGATGAGAGCCCAATGTAACAACAAAATAAAAAAAAAACCACTTCCATTTCTTTAATGTTTCATGGTTCATCAAAGCTGTATGAGGTTGGTAGTGTATCATTATATCCATTTTACAGATGAGGAAACTAAGGCTAATGCTGTCTCCTGTGGCAAAGGAGACCGCGTTATCTCAAAAGGCAGCTGACCAAGGTCCAGATTCCCTAGCTGGTGGTAGGTGGAAGGTGCCTCTGATGAGGGGCTTTTGCTTTCATCCACAGTCACTCACAGGTCTGTCATCTTGATAGGCCCAAAGGGAATTCTCATAGGAAGGGATTCAGAGACCTACCAATTCTAGAAAGAAACAGAGGAAATGAATGTTGTGGAATGGGAGAGGTGGTGCAAGGAATGGGCCTTGAGATGGCAGGAAGGAGGCCTGGTTTAGTCCAGGCTCTATCACTAATACTAATGATGATGACAACAATGATGACAGTACTAACGATAATAATGATAAGAGTGATGGTAACTTTCTGATGATGAACAGAAACAAAACAAAACATGTGGGCAACAGCTGCCCTATACCAAACTATTTAGGTATCACTACTTGTGTCTATGGAGTGACCCAGCTCTGGATAATTTAGACTTCATCTGTATAGCGCTAAGCTCTCTGGGCTAAATGGTTTCTAAGGTCCCTTTTAGCTCTGATGTTCTAGGATTCCAGGATTCAAAGGTTCCTTCTAGCTCTGAAAAAAAGAAAATCTTAGTTCTGTTCTCTGTGCAGCCTGGGACAAGTCACTCCCCCTGTCTGGGCCTCAGTTTCCTCATTTGCAAAATGGGGGTGGGGACCTCAAATAGAGGACCTCTAAGGTCCCTTCAGGTTCTAATTCTGTGACTCCCAATGCCTCCAAGAGAGGGAGTTTGTTGTATGTTTTCCTCCTTGTCAAAAGGAGCCACAAGGTGGAGGGGGCTGGAAGGATCTGGGTCTGAAAGTGGGTTAATAGGGTGTAGAACTGAGCCCCAGTGAGATGAATGAGACTGTCATTGCTGTCCCACCCCATTGGGCAGCCCTGCCCCCTGGCCCCCTCCCAAGGATTCTGTGGGCAGAGCTCAACCAGGGGTCTTGGGAGAAGAGCCTTTGGCTCAAGCCCCACCCCCAACACCTGCTCAGTGAGCATCTGCAAATCTGTCAGGATTCATAAAACTCCCCCAGCTTTAAAATGCATGGAGAAAGGAATAGGTTTTAAATTAGTGATAGCTTTACAGGGGACATGGTTCAAGGATAATGTTTAATTGCAAATAAAAAGAAAAAAAGAATCCTGTCAGAAAAGTCACTCATATGGAGGGCATTCAGAGGCCTACCAATCCTAGAAAGAAACAGGAAATGAATCTTTCAGAATGGAAGAGGCGATACAGTGAATGAACCTTGAGCTGGAAGGAAGGGAGCCTGGGTTCTAGTCCATGCTTTACCACTAATAATAATAGTTAACATTTTTATAGCACTTCCTGTGCGCCAGGTGCTATGTTAAGCACTTTACAATTATTATCTACTTTGAACCTCACAGCAACTCTGTGAGGTAGGCGTTGTTATTATCCTTATTTTACAGATAAAGAAACTGAGGCAAACAAGTTAAGTGACTTGCTCAGGGTCACACAGCTAGTAAATGTCAGAGGTGGGATTTGAACTCAGGTCTTCCCAACTCCAGGCATAGTACTCTATCCACTTTGACAAAGAGAATTCACTCTGAATCTCAGCTTGCTCTTTCTCTGGCAGCTTTTATAAGGATCAATCAGCAAGCATTTATGAAGCACCTCTTATTAATTAATTAATTAATTGATTGATCAACAAACAGCCTGTTCTGCCCAGTCAATATGCTAGTTTCTGGGGATACAAATTTTAAAAAAAGTCAGTCCCTACCCTCAAGGAGTTTACATTCTATGAGGCATATCAGATGAGAGAATAGATGTAAAAATGTCTTTCGTTAAAGTGCCTATTATATACAAAGCCTTTTGCTTTATGCTAACAGAAAGATTAACAAAGGCACAGTCCTCATTCCCAAGGAGCTTGCAGCTAGGGAACACCATAGCCCCCAGAGCATTGAGCACTCTCTTAGCCTCAATTTCTTAATCTATAAAATGGGGATAATAATAGCACCCAAATTCCAGGGTTGTTTTGAGGTTCAAATAAGATAATAATTGTAAAGCACTTAGCACAATGCCTGGCACATAGTAAATGTTAGCTTTTATTATTATTAATAGAGGAGATATGCCATGCATACTAATCATTATCTTATAAGGGATAGTGTAGAAAGAACAAAAGAGGGATGTATATAGCTTGTAGTAAGAAAATTTGAGAAGAAAAAGATTTCTTTCAACCTGGAGGATGGAAGGAAATCAGAGAAGGATTGGCACTTGAGCTGGACCTTATTAAGAAAGAGAAAGCCCTTGGGGGAAGATGTGGGACAATTGGAACACTAATGCATTGTTGGTGGAGTTGTGAACTGATCCCACCATTCTGGACGGCAATTTGGAACTATAGCCCCAAAGGGCTATAAGAATGTGCATACCATTTTGACTCAACAATACCACTTCTAGGGCTGTATCCCAAAAAGATCATAGAAATGGGAAAAGGGCCCACATGTACAAAAGTATTAAAAGCAGCTCTTTCTGTCCATCAATTGGGGAATGGCAGAACAAGTATATGAATATAATGCAATGCTATTGTTCCATAAGAAATGATGAGCAGGCAGACTCAGAAAAACCTGGAAAAACTTATATGAACTGATACAGCATGAAATGTGTAGAACCAAGAGAACATTGTACACGGTAACAGGAGCACTGTGTGATGATCTACTTTGATCAACTTACCTCTTCTTAGCAATGCAAGGATCTAAGACAACTCCAAAAGACACATGATGGAAAATGCTCCACAAACAGAGAAAGAACTATGGAGTCTGAATGCAGATTGAAGCATACTATTTGCTCTCTTTTTTTCCGTTTGTTTCTTCTTTCTTGTGGTTCTTCCCATTGGTTCTAATTGGTTTTTTACAACATGACTAATGTGCAAATATGTTTAATACCAATGTATATGTACAGCCTATATCAGACTGCATATTGTCTTGGGGTGGGGGGAGGGGAAGGAGGGAGAGAAAATTTGGAACTCAAAATCTTATGGAAATGAATGTTAAAAATTAAAATAACTAAATAAATTTTTTTTAAAAGAAAGAGAAGGCTTTTGGGAGGAGGAGATGGAAAAAAATTTCAGAAAGGTAGATTTGGAGTCAACGTAAGGAAGAATTTCCCAATAATGAGAAAAGTCCAAAGGTGGGATGGACTACCTTGGGATGACTATGATCAGGATGTTGTAGGGGGAACTACTGCTCAGGATCAGGTACAATTTATTGGATGACCTCTGTGGTCCTGGCCAGTCAGCCCTGGGATTCTGGTTGCCCAGATGCATGGAGTGAATCCTTCTGAAAGACAATTTGAGAGAATTATGAGAGAAATGTGTCTAAATTGTTCGCCCTCATCACCTAATAAAGCCACTACTGAGCATATACCATAGAGAAGTCAAAGGTGGTGGTGGTGGGGAAAGGCCAATATGTACCATATAACATTTGATATAAACATATGCAGGGTGTCCTAAAAGTCTTTAGTGCAATTTTTAACCTTTAGTAGCTGACTCCATACCTTAAAACTTTTGGGATGCACTGAATGCTCCAAAATATTACTTGTATTTCTTCTTCTTCTTCTTCTTCTTCTTCTTCTTCTTCTTCTTCTTCTTCTTCTTCTTCTTCTTCTTCTTCTTCTTCTTCTTCTTCTTCTTCTCTTCTTCTTCCTCCTCTTCTTCCTCCTCTTCTTCCTCCTCCTCCTCCTCCTCCTCCTCTTCTTCTTCTTCTTCTTCTTCTTCTTCTTCTTCTTCTTCTTCTTCTTCTTCTTCTTCTTCTTCTTCTTCTTCTTCTTCTTCTTCTTCTTCTTCTCCCCCTCTCCCTCCTTGTCCTCCTCCTTCTTCCTAGAAAAAAGTTGGTGCCCATCACTTATGAAATGGTTGTATAAATGGTGGCATATAAAAATGGCATACTACTGTGCCATAAGAAACAAAAAATATGATGAATTTAGAGAAAGGGTCAGGGGAAACCGGTTTGAATGATGTAGGGCAAAATAGAACCAGGAAAACAACAAACACAATAAATTAAAGGAAAAGCACACTAAAAAGTAGATGAACTCTGATTAATTGCAATGATCAATATTGTTCCCAGAAAAAGAGGGAATTAGACACTTGTTGGTAGAGAGGTGGGTGACCATAAGTGGGGAATGCTGTATACACTGTGATCTACCTTCTGCTTTAGCTGGTTTTGTTTAACTTTGTCTTCCTTACAAGGGTTGGTTCAATGTGTATGTGGGGGTGGGGAGGGAAGGAGAGAATGTCTATATCAGAAGATGATGATGGTGTAAAGAAATTAAAAGTACCAATAAAATAGTTGTTTTTCTAAAACGTACAGAACTAGGAGTAAAATTTAAAAATAACAATTTGATTGAAAGAAGCAATTCATATTTATTAAGTGATTGAAGGAATCTCTCCTTTGAGATATCAGTTTAGTAAAGAAAGCAAAATATCTCTATTTTAGCTATGAAAACGAGCCATTTTCCTAACCATCTGCAGAGCCTCACCCAGAATCGGCCCCTGCCCAATCCCCAGGGCTGGGCATGGAGGGCTGTATTGCAGAGAGAAACTAAGCCCACAGTTAGAGAAATAAACATCTCATCACCTGCACAGTGCTTAATTGAATTTAGGGAAATTGAGGATGAGGGACACAAAATGTATTTTTACATTTATTAAGCATGATTTCTAACTCACTTCAATTTGTGTTCTATGCCAAGGGACCATGCCAAAAGGCCTTGGAAACAGATTCAAAAAGCATAGGAGTTTAGTGCATTACAGCAGCATAATTGTGTCTTTATTGCTCATTAAATTTTGAGTTAATTACATAGCAACCAGGTTGGTGCTTTATGATATGATATTGACTCAGTGTGTTCTTCCCTCCAAGGGGAGTTTGCTTCCCATGCCTATCCACAGGGATAATAAACAACTTCATTTGGGGCCTGACCGACAGCCCAAGGTGAATATGTAGTCTGTGACTCTAAGTCCCAGCTCTGCTATTCTATGGTTTATCATCCTAAGGTACCCACCAACTCTGACATTCTGTGCTATGGGTTCTTTTTTGGTTGACATTTTTGTTCAAAGTTTTGAGTTCCAAATTCTATTCCTCCTTCCCTTCCTCCCTCCCCCCTCCTTGAGACAGTAAGCAATCAGATACAGGTTTTACATGTACAATAAAGTACAACATTTCCACATTAGTCATTTAGCACAAGAAGACTCGAATAAAAGAAACAAATGAAAGAAAGTGAAAAAAGCATGCTTCAGTATGTATTCAAAAAAATATCAGTTCTTTCTCCAGAGGTGGATAGTATGCTTCATCATTAGTCCTTTGGGACTGTCCTGGATCATTGTATTGTTGAAAATAGCTAAGTCATTCATGGCTTTTCATCATACGATCTTGCTGTTAATGAGTATAACGCTCTCCTCGTTCTATTTGCTTCACTATGCACCAGTTCATGTTAAGTTTTTCCAGGTTTTTCTGAAATCATCCTACTTGTTATTTCTTATAACATAATAATATTCCATTACAAACAAACACTGCAACTTTTAGCCATTCCCCAATTGATAGGCATCCCTGTCATTTCTGATTCTTAGCCACTACAAAAAGAGCTCCTATAAATATTTTTAATACAGATAAGTCCTTTTCCCTTTTTTGAATGTCTTTGGTATATAGACCTAGCAACTGGTATTGCTGGATCAAAGGGTATGCATAGTTTTGTAGCCCTTTGGGCATAGTTCCAAATTTGTGTTGTGGGTTCTAAGGTATTTTCCAATGCCAGCATTCTGGACTCTATGCTCAAAGGCCCCCTTCAGCCCCAGCATTCTTGATTCCATGACCTGAGGGCCCTTTCAGCTTTGATATATCATATATTTTAAGTTGTATCAAAATGAGCTTCCTGAGAAGGAAGGGCTCTTTGGAGGGAGCCCTCTACCTTCTCTAGATGGGACTAGACCCAAACCTTGTTTTAGCTGCCTTCAAGTTGTACCTTACCTAGATATGTTCTAGAAAAAGAAAAAAAAACCTGGTCTAGGAGTCAGAACTTCTTAATTCTGCTTACTGTGACCCTGTTGACTCTTGTGTGACCTTAGGCAAATCACTTATCTCTGGCCTCAGTTTATTCATTTGACAAATAGAGCTTTCTCTGGTAACACTTTCTCTAAGTACCACACAGGGGTGTAAGAGTCATAAGATTTTGAAGTTGGAGGCAGCTAGATGGCACAGTGGATAGAGCTCCAGCCTTGGAGTCCAGAGGACCTGAGTTCAAATCCAACCTCAGACACTTCACACTTACTAGCTGTGTGACCCTGGGCAAGTCACTTAATCCTGATTGCCTCACCAAAAAACCAACAGAACACCCACACCCACACACACCCACCACACACACACAGATTTTGAAGTTGAGGAAGACCTTAGAAACTAACTTATGCAAACCACTTCTTTTATAGATGTGGAAATTGAAGAACAAGGAGAAGAATGGTTGTACTTAAAGTCAAATGGAAAATACTGATATGAAAAGTTAAATAAATACTTGCTATTGACACCACCATCATCGTCACTGTTAATGTCATTGTCAATGCTGCCTGGGCCAGTCCTGCTGAAGACATCAGATAAGAGATCAGGACAGATAAGAGATCGGGTTAGACAGAAATTTCCCACATCCTCCTCGTTGTCCCTTAGGAAGTTTTGTCCTGATTTGGGAACTGGCAGAGGTACTAATTTTGACTTGTGAACCTTCCTTTTTCACTGTGGGACTTGGGGAAAGAGGAAAAGGAGAAGTCTTGGAAGCTGGGAGTGGCAGCAGTGACATAGGTTCTTCTCTATGGGGTAGCACCTAGAGGTCACCAGCATCTGAAAACTGGGTTAAGGTAGACCTTTCACTTCTGAAATCTGTTCAAGCTGTAAATGGAAGCCAATGGTTCTTCCCTTTTTCACTCTCTCCATTCTTCTTTTTTTTTCCTCTTTCTCCTGAGACAGCAAGTGCCTGCTTCTGAACCTTGGTATGAGAGGCTTCTCTTGATTTTTTAAAAGTGAATTCATCTTTGTGTGTATAAAAGCTTTCCCCCCACTTAAGCTAACAAATGTGATAGAGGCATTAACTGACCAAATTGCTAAACTTTGAGTGCTATTATTTAAATGCAGTGTTGAGTGGACAGCTAAGAATAGCCTGGGAGGAGAGAGGGTTTTAAAATTGTTCTATTTTGCCAAAGTAAGATTTCTGGCTGGAGGCTTGGAATTTACAAAGACAGTGCATTATTTTTTGCAACTTTTCAGGGCAGAGAGAATAGGATTATTAACTAAGGTAATTAGTGAAGTATCCTCAGAGAAGGTAGCACTAGAATTGAGAAGTGAAGGAAGAAGATAAAGACTCTGGAGGAGGGAGCTAAGCAGTGACTTGCTTGAGTTCTCCCCCAAACCCCTCCAAATACCTATAAAAATGGCTCTAAACAAATTCTAAAGCAGCAGAACCCACAAAAAGACAGAGTGAAACAAATTTCCAGCCCAAAGCAACCTGGATGGTTGATTGGAAAGGTCTACTGTGCTGGGCTAGAAGAGGAATGCACTTTGGTGTGGACGCGCAGGCAAAATAGGCCTCAGCAAAGCTGGAGGAGGCCTCAGGGGACTGAATCACATGCAGCTATGGTGGTTTCTAGACTTCTCAACCCAGGAACGCCAAAAACAACTTAGAAGGTCAGTAGGAAAAGTCTGTGACTGCGGTGACAGAAAAGCTCAGTCCCAGCCCTAGTCCCAGGGGTGGCGGCTGCCTCCAGACCTTCCGGCCCCCACTGAGGGGGAATTGAGTGGCTGATCAGAGGGGGATTGCAGGGATCTGTCTGCTGGTACAGGATTCTCTTGCTTTGCCTGTGCTTGGACCTGGGTTGCAGCTCTGGGTGACAGTCCTGGGGCAAGGAGGAGCGCTGGCACGGTGGAGCTTGTAGTAGTGAAAATCCCTCTCACAGTTCCAAGGCAGAAAAGAGTGCTTGTGGTCACTCATAGACAGGAACACAGGCCAGGAAAGGAGTAAACATCTCACCCCTTATCATACCACCTTGGAAGAACTGAAAATTTACAGGTCCTTAGAAGTATCTCTGAAAACAGCTGCACAAAACCCCTGCAGCTTGGGACAGTACATTCTCCACACTGGAAGCAGACCTCTACCTTAACAAAGAGTCTATAACTCAAATAATTGGCTGGGATCATGAGCAAACATTTGCAAAAAAGTCAGATTGTAGAATCTTTCTTTGGTGACAAAGAAGATCAAAGCATGCAACCAGAAGAAGACAACAAGTCAAAGCTCCTACATCCAAAGCCTCCAAGAAAAATATGAATTGGTCCCAGGCCATGGAAGGGCTCAAAAAGGATTTTGAAAAGCAAGTAAGAGAAGTAGAGGAAAAACCGGGAAGAGAAATGGGAGTGATGCAAGAAAATCATGAAAAACAAGTCAACAGCTTTCTAAAGGAGACCCAAAAAATCACCTTAAAAATTAGCCTAACCCAAATGGCAAAAGAGATCCAAAAAGCCAATAAGGAGAAGAATGCCTTAAAAAGCAAAATTGGCCAAATGGAAAAGGAAGTCCAAAAGATTACTGAAGAAAATACTTTCTTAAAAATTAGAATGGAGCAATTGGAAGCTAGTGACTTTGTGAGAAATCAAGACACTGTAAAACAAAACCAAAAGAATGAAAAAATAGAAAACAATGTGAAATATCTCATTGGAAAAACAACTGACCAGGAGAGATAATTTAAAAATTATTGGACTATCTGAAAGCCATGATCAAAAAAAGAGTCTAGACATAACCTTTCAAGAAAGCATCAAGGAAAACTGCCCTGATATTTTAGAACCAGAGGACAAAATAGAAATGTAAAGAATCCACTGATCACCTTCTGAAAGAGATCCCCAAAAGAAAATTCTTAGGAATATTGTAGCCAAATTCCAGAGTTCCCAGGTCAAGGAGAAAATATTGCAAGCAGCCAGAAAGAAACAATTCAAGTGTTGTGGAAACACAATCAGGGCAACACAAGAATAGCAGCTTCTACATTAAGGGACTGCAGGGCATGGAATATAATATTCCAGAGGGCAAAGGAGATAGGATTACAACCAAGAATCACCTACTTAGCAAAACTGAGTATAATCCTTCAGGGGAAAAATGGATATTCAGTGAAATAGAGGATTTTCAAGCATTCCTGATGAAAAGACCAGAGCTGAATAGAAAATTTGACTTTCAAATACAAGACTCAAGAGAAACATGAAGAGGGAAACAGGAAAAAGAAATCATAAGGGACTTATTAAGGTTGAACTGTTTGCATTCCTCCATGGAAAGATAGTATTTGTAACTTATGAGACCTTTGTCAGTATTAGGGTAGTTGGAGGAAACAAATTATATGTATGAATATGGATAGATAGATGGATAGATAGATAAATAGATAGATACATAGATAGATAGATAGATAGAGGTGAGTTGAAGATGAAGGGGTGATATCTGGAGAATAAAATTAAGGGGTGAGTTGAAGATGAAGGGGTGATATCTGGAGAATAGAATTAAGGGGTGAGAGAGGATTATACTGGGAGAAGGAGAAAGGGAGAAGTAGAATTGGGTAAATTATGTCACATAAAACAGACAAGAGTGGAGGGGAGGTGGGGGAAGGTGAGAGGGAATGAGTGAATCTTATTCTCATTGGATTTGGCTTAAGGAGGGAATAACATACATTCTCAGTTGGGTATGAAAATCTATCTTACTCTATAGGAAAATAGGGGGGGAAGGGGACAAGAGAACAGGGTGATGATAGAGGGGAGGCCAGATTGGGGCAGGGGGTAATCAAAACCAAACACCTCTGAAGAGGGACAGGGTCAAAAGAGAGAATAGAATAAATGGGGGTGGGTGGGATAGGATTAAGGGAAAAATTTTAGTTTTTCACAACATGGCTACTATGGAAGTGTTTTGTGTGACTGCACATGTGTGACCTGTATCGAGTTGCTTGCCTTTTCATTGAGTGTGGGTGGGAAGGGAGAAAGGGAGAAAATTTGGAATGCAAAGTTTTAAAAACAAATGTTAAAAAAATTGTTTACACATGCAACTGGGAAATAAGAAATACAGTAAATAAGGTATAGAAACCTATCCTGCCATACAGGAAAATTTAAGGGGAAGGGGATAAGAGAAGGGAGGGGAGAGATAGAAGGGAGGGCAGATTTGGGGAAGGGGTACTAACAATGCATTCCATCTTGGGATGGTGGGAGGGATGAGATGGGGAGAAAATTTGGAACTCAAGATCTTCTGGAAGTGAATGTTGAAAACTAAAAATAAATAAAGAATAAAAAAAGATGATAAAGACTCTGAGGCTAGGAGATGAGGGAGCTCAGGATGCATAGCCTCAGTTTTCTGAGTAAAGTAGGAGAGAGGTTATCTACTAAGGGAGAAAAGGGATGGAGGTATCATAGAGGGCCTGAGGAAAAGAGAGAAGCACTAGAACCATCAATAGAAAATGAACCAGACAAGAAAAAAAGAACGTGATGTAACAGTTACGATCCATTTGAGATGAGATAATGTGAATTTATAGTGGGTGCAGCTGGTATAGTTGTATGTCTTCTCCAGTAGCATTCAGCAGCAAATATGGTGGAAGAAAAGGTGGCTCAATCAATACTGAACACCTACCAAGCTTTGTACTAGGTGTTTTGTACGCAAAGACAAAAATGAAACAGTTCCTGGCCCCAGGAACTTACATTCTATCATGGGAAATAGCATGTGCACATAAAATATATGCACAATACATGCAAAGTAAATACAATGAAATTATGGGAGTAGGAGGGAATAGAGGCTTCCTGTAGGAGGTGACATTTGAGCTCAGCTCAGAATCTAAGAGGCAGAAGTGAGGAATGAGTATATTCTGGGTAAAGGGGCCAGCCAGCCCGTACAAAGGCAGGGAGACAAAAATGTCTCTTATATCATGTATAAGGAACAGCAAGAGAGATTTGGGTTGGACCAAAGAGTGAGTGAAGGTGATAAGGTATAATCTGGAGAAGATCTAGGCTGGGTGACATAAATGATTGAAGTGAATCTCAAAGGGTAAGAGGTTGCTGAATGATGCTGGAAGAATGTGGAGGTGGCAGCAACAATCATGGGGGCAGAAGCACCCAGGTTGGGTTTAAAAGAAAAAAAGATTCATATTGACCAGGTCTCCAGTAGCCCAGCTAAACTCATCCTGGGTGCCAGTTACTTTGCTTTTCCCCAAAATGGCAGGGGATAGCACACACCCAGAAGTAAGAGACCCTCATCTAGAGCCAGCACTTGGCTTCTGGTCACACTAGGGTCTGGATGCTTTGTGACTACAGAGAAATGAGTCAATGTTTTTCTTTCTTTCTTTTGTTTCTTTCATTAAACTAATTGAATATCTTATGTTTTTACCCCATATTAATTTCTGAATATACCCCACTCCTTCTTCAAATGAGCAAGCCATGCCTTGTAAAGGAACAAAAATGATAAGGAAAAAAAATCGGTTCAGCAAAACTACCCAATGCATCAACTGAGTTTGACAGTATATATGATATTTTGCATCCACAGTTCCTCACCTCTGCCAAGAAGGGAGGGGAATACATTTATTTTCTCTCTTCTCTGGGCTGAAGCTCAGTCATTATAATTACACAGTATTCACTTTTTTTGTTGTTTTGTTGTTATTTTTTCCATTTACATTGGTGGAGCGGTCATTGTGTATGTTGTCTTCTTGGCTTTACTGACTTCACTCTGCATCAGTGTGTGAATCTTCCCATACTTCTCTAGATTCTGAACAGTCAACATTTCTTATAGTATAGTAATATTCAATTAATGTTTTAAGCATTGTTTTTCTCAGATAATTTTGGTGGAATTTGGTGGAGGCAGAATAGGTAGGCTCTGGAAGCCTCTGAAGCTGCTCCTCCTCATAGAAGAATGACCCTGGAACCCCAGACTCCCAGATTCAGTGAAATGTACCCATTAACACTTCATTTTCATCTGTGTCTCTGTGTTTTCAGTTCAAACAAAACACAACCATTTGTCTAGAGAGCTGGTGTTGTCCCTGACAAATGGCAACTGTCATTCAACAAAAAGTCAGTCTCCAGTGGGACCCCTGGTGTTTGAAAGTCAGGAGATGAGTAGAAAGGAAATGGTTTCCTTTTACTTGGGGTCTATTAGTTATTTTTATTGTTGTTGAATCATTTCAGTTGTATTTGACTCTTTGTGACCCCATTTGAAGTTTTCTTGGTAAAGATACTGAGTGATTTGCCATTTCTTTCTCTGGCTCATTTTATAGATGAGGAAACTGAGACAAACAGGGTTAAGTGACTTGTCCAGGCTCAAACAATTAATAAATGTCTGAGGTCAGAGTTGGACTCATAAAGGTTAGAATTCCTGACTCCAGACCCAGTACTCTATCTTATGCACCACTTGGCTGTCCCATTAGTCGCTTACCTCTAGGAACTGGCAGCCTGATCTGCTGGCCCTACCAAGGGTTGTTCTGAGGCTTCCACTAGAGGCTCTGAGAGATTAGGATGGGTAGGCTGACTCCCAGGTTGCTATTACTCTGCACAAGAGGCTCCGATAACACCAGCCCACTGCAATATTGCAGCTGATGCTGGATAAGTCCCTGGTGCCCACTTAAATGTTATCTGATGAGGTATGACAGAGGCTTCAGTAGAGCAGGGAACAGGATGCCACTGACAACCCTCCAGTCTTCAAATAGGACATTCCATGTGATTTGTTTTATGGCAGAAATTTCAATGTGGTGAATTTTATAGACCCAGGATTATAACCAACTGCTCCCCACCACACTGAGCCCTGCCTGCATGAAGGGGTGAGGTCGTCACCCACTGAACAGTCAGTCTTGATGTGGTGGCTATGGGAGAAGTAGCTAATTCCTACTAATCCATTTATATGTTACAAAATTTACTGTGAGTGCCGTTTTGGGGAAAATCTCTGGATTCCTAAGTGTTAAAATATGTGTTCTTTCTCTGCATATCTCTTTTTTGTTCAGTCTTTTCAATACAGACCCACACTCCCTCTCTCCATGAGTTCTAGTAAAGACTTTAAAATAGACATAGCTTAACAATGGAAGGAGATGTCTGGCATATTGGTTTAGATTCTTGACAACCTGTGATTATCTCCAGGGTCTGCCTGGGTGAAAAGGAGGGATTTGGCAGAAAGAAGACTCACCTGGGGTACTTAAAGATCCCTCCTATGCCCCTCATCTGACTTCAGAAATTTCCTTGGAGATAATGTATACAGAAAAGAGCCTTAAAACAGTCAGGAGACTCACAATGCCAACATCTCTCTGCATGATCCGGGGCCAATCACCCCTCCTTAGATCTTAGTTTCTTTATTTGTCAGATGATTCTAATAATGTTATTCATTCATTCATCTGTTCACAGAATTTGGCAACCTCAAAGCTGGAAGCAAATTGAGAAATTATGACGTCCAAAACACACCTGTGTCTGAAGGCCTTCGGTAATGTTAGGTTCTCAGTGCCCTCACTACCATTTTTGGACAGCTGATTTTTAGGAAGTTTGCGGATATGAAAGAAATGGCTTTACAACAAATGATCTGTGTGACCTTGGGAAAATCATTTAACCTCTCTAGGCCTCAATTTCTTTCTCTGTAAAAACAAAACAAACTAATGCCTGCACCAGCAATGAACCAAGAGGTGTGCGTCTAGTTGATTGGACTAAGGTTCATTTCTCTTTCTAAACCATGTTGAATGCTGTCTAGGGGATCCGTGAATATCATCTTCCCTAAAGGGAAGTAGAATCTAGAATACATTTAGAGGAGGAGAACAGGTTAGTAAAGGAGGTAATGTGAGAATTGGTGGTAGTCTGATATAAGGAAAATTTTCCTAATGATCAGAGCTTTCCCAAAATAGAACGTGCTACTTTAAAAGGTCATGGGATGATAGAGTTATCAATTTATAATACTAAGGAAAGTTTGAGGCTATCAAACCCAATTCCTTAATTTTCCATGTGAAGAAACTGAGACATATAATTCTGTCATTTGATGTCTTAAGGCTTAGGTCTGAATCACAGGACCTTAAAATTCAAAGGCACCTTAGAATCCACCTAATTACAAACCATACCTGAACAAAGATTCTTTCTACAGCACATCCTACAAGTGGTCATGTGGCCCTTGTTTAAAGAACCTAGTGAAGGTGAACTCATTACCTCCCAAGGCAATTCATTGCACTCCAGGACAGCTCTTTATGTTAAGAAGTCTTTCCTTATTCTTTTCAGTTCTGCCCAATACTCTTAATTCTGCCCTCTGGGGTCAGGCAGAACAACTGTCAACTCTCTTTCCCACCAAAGCCTTTCAAATGCTTGGAAACAACTATCTTGTCCTCTCCTAAGCCTTCTCTTAACCAGGTTAAACATCTCCAGTCCCATCCAGTGATGCACATACAGTATAAACTTGATCCCCTCCACCATCCAGGCTGTACCATCCAGCCTATCAATGTCCATCATCATCATCATCATCACAGCTAACATTTACGTAGCACTTTAAGGCATGCAAAGCACTTCACAAATATTGACTCATTTTATCCTCATAAAAACCTTAGGAGATTGCCATTATTAGTTTCATTTTACAGATGAGGAAACTGGGACAAACATAGGTCAAATGCTTTGCCCAGGGTCATGTGGCTAGTAAATCTCTGAGGCTGGATTTAGATTTTGGTCCAGTGCTTTTTCTACTTTACCACCTAGGTATCTAAAATACAGTATCCAGAGAGTAGGACTATTACCTGTTTAGTCCTAGACAACATGCCTATCAGTTCTGCCTAAGAATACATTACTATTCTTGCCTATAATAATATTTGAAGCAGGAACGGACCTCTAGAGAGCATTTAGCTCAACCTCTTCACTCTACAGATGAGGAATCTGGGATCCACAGAAGGGAAATGACTTCCTCAAAGTCACACAGGCAAATCTTGAAAGGTTTATCAGGAATGTGAAGGAGAGCATTTCCTATTTAGGACAAGATCAGGGGGCTGGAGAGTGTTTAACAACAGACTCCGGGTGGGTGGGTGAGTGACCAGGGAGGGAAATGCACACCCCATGCATTTAAGTTTAATCTCCATTCACCACTTTTTAAAGCCTATTGATTTAAAACAGTAGAAAAACAAATAAAAAGCAATAAAACAATATGTCAAACCCTAATTTGGATATTGTTGTGTATGATGTGTTTTAGAGGGCACTTCAAGTTTCAAGGATAGGAATGGATTGGGGAAGGGTAGTCCAGCTTTCTATTTAGCAGCTTTGCTTTCATCTTTCTATGCCTGAGCCAGACTCTAGAACTTTTTCCCACTTCATTTCTTTGTCCCTCTTCTTTCTCTGCTACATCCATGGAGCTGACATTATCGTTATCCACCCACCCACCCACTTGTCTATCCATCCACCCATCCATCCATCCATCCACATCTATCTGGACTTGATCAAAGTACAAACACTTTCTCATAGTCTTTTCAGCTTCTTGATTAGAGATAATTTGATCAAGGCTGTGCTGGACCCAGCTCATACCAGCTCCAGTGAACTGATTATTAAAGCTTTAATGTAAGCATTTACACCTCAGAAATAAATCAGGTCTTTATCTTTTGTTTTATTGATTATCTAGACTTAAGAAAATGATGGTGAAAATGTTAATGATGCAGATTAAATGTAAAAGTGTGTTATGCCAGCATTCTATAAGTTGAACAGTCCATCCATTTTCCATCCTTGTTACAGGACCTGATAGAATAATCCCCTTTTTCTTCAGCTGCTCTTCGCTTATCACATTACCCTGAAGGGAAATTCCTTGTCTTTGTTGCACACTCAGTGACCCTAGGTTTATGTTCTGTGGAGTGGATCCTTATTGATTATAGGTAATTATACCAGTTTCCCTCCACCTTCATCCATAGCTACCACACGTTTGCATGTTCACCATCTAATTTATACAAGTCCTTTAGAGAGAGAGTCTCTACTTTAACATCTGTAGCTGTAATGCCTTCAATGATTCCTACATTTTTTAGTGGAGATAATTGAGATCCAAAAAGATATATGACTTACCTAAGATCTCATAGAAAGTTAGTGAGAAAGGTAGGACTAGAACTTTGATATGTTGGAGACTTCATTGAAATTATTGGCTCATCATAGTATTCAAATATTAACATGGATCTGTGGCACACCAATATGAATATCCCCACCAAGGCTGCAGACCCATGACAGTCAATTTGCTCAGCTCCTTTCACTGGATCAAGAATTTAGAGCTGGAAAGATGCTTGGAGGCCATTTAACACAACCCTTTCATTTACAGATGAGTTAATTGAGGGTCAGAGAAGTTAGATTACTTAGCAGGGGTAAGAGGAAGAATTTGAACCCAAGTCTTGACTCCTTGTCCCCTACTCTATCGATTAATTGTCATGCTCCTTGGAAATAGCGATTTGGATCATGTTTCATAGAGTAAGAAGAGGTTTGGCAATTATTCCTATGAAAATTATTTGCTCATAACTTTTGACCATCTGTCTGTTAGAGGATGGCTATTGGTTTTATGCAATCTTACATGGTGGCCATCCAGGCTCCACCAGGATGACCCAGCTGGTGAACTTCACCAATCCCAGTCTTCACTAATGCCCTCTTTCATAGTATGCTTTGGATTCATTGCTCTGAAGTAGTGAGCTCTGGAGCCTTCTCAGTGCTGCAATCCCATTTCTTACCTCACATAATTGAAGTGCAATTCTATTTTTGTCGCTAGTCAAAGGAGTTCTTCCCAATTGGGAAAAAAAACCCAGTACCTAGGGTACAAATATAAAACAAGATTAGAATATGTCATTTTATTCTCATATGAGAAAGAGACTGCTAAGCAATGAAGAATTGCAGGATGATTGTGTCACTTGAAGACTAGTTATGTAAGCTTCCTTGAGACAGACATTTGTAAGAGGGCTGCTCATTAAGTAGTTTAGATTTCACCTCCACTGATTACAACCCAATCAACACACACTGGGCTCTTTCTCTCAGCAGTTTTTCTCTCTGCGGGAAATGCCTTCTCTCAGCTGCTATCCCACTGGGATTGTTGGCACTGAAACTGATCTGGTAGCCAATACCCCACTGCTCAGGTGCCCAGGAAGGGGAATGATGCCAGCTGCCTTTGGATACCTAACAATAGACTAAAGAAAAGAAGACACAAAAAGGCATCCCAAACACAGGCTTGCTTAGGAGACCATAAATTCACAGCTTTCTGCCTGGTACAGGAAACAGCACCTTCCCTATCCCCATTGGTCCTCTGAAGCTCAGAGTATTGTCCTTACACCTTGAGGCCAGCAAGAAGAGGATGCTCAAGGGCTAGAGATTATATCTTTAGTATATGCACAGAGTTCCGTCTCAGCAGCCAATGAAAAGAATTACCATGACTGATAGGAAACTGTCAGGGGATAGCTGCACTTGCTCAGGTGTGGGGAGGAAGGGTCCCTGCCATCACACCGCACCCCAAGGGTGTTACAATAGTATCATAGATCGAGAGCTAGAAGAGACCTTAGAAATCATCTAGTCAACCCCCTCATTTTACAGATGAAGAAACTGAGGCCCAGATAGGTTAAGTGACTGGCCCATGGTAATACAGATAGTCTATGTGTTAATTCCTCATATATAATAATAGTTAGCATTTACATATGATTTTAAGGTTTGCTCTTTAAGCTCTAAGCTTAAGCTCTTTATGAAGATTATCTCTTTTGATCCTCAGAACAACCCTAGGAGGTGATATGTGTGTGTATGTATCTCACAATAATATGTATACAAAATTAAGTATGATATAATATATTATAAATATAATATATAAAATATAATCTGAACACATATATACATAAAGGTATATATATATACATGTATCTAGGTGTTTATGGGTGTGTGTATATGCACATACATACACATACATAAATACGTACACAGACATATATATGTGTATCTTGAATATTAGATGGTTATCAGAACCAGCAAAAAGATGGGGTGAAATAATCTTTTGACCCAAGACACTTGGAAAATTGGCAGGAAAGATCCGTCTCACTCGAGTAAAGAAGAGTGCAGTCTAGAACAGGAAGCATCACAGCAAGCCAGCAGCAAGCCCCACCTCAGCAAACCAGTAGGAGATCCTGAGACCCAATGTGGTGGAGTGGGCAAACGCAGCCACCAGTGGCTAGCCTGGTAAGTGCTTCATTGTGGCTCTGGGGAAACAAGCAGATGCCAACATAGGAACACCCCACCGACCTAGCACCCAGCTTGCCTATCACATGTCAGACACCAGCACTGGGAACCTGGCTCAGCACCAGGTAAGCTGCCAGACCCTATGTCCTCCAGCAGTGTCAGCCACCCCCCACCCCATTCCCTCAACACAGCACCAGACACAAGGGTCCCCCAGGGCAACATTAGTACAGCACCATGTAAGCAGCCAGGGCCTGCAGTCACTAGCACAAGAAGCCTGAGACAATACCCCTTCTTTTCACCCCAGGAGAGGAGCTCAAATTTAAAAGACAGAAAAAAGGCTGAAAAAAAAGATGAGAAAAAACCAAAACAAAACAAAAAAAGAATCTGACTCTGGAAAGTTATCATGGTGACAGAGAAGATCAAGACATAAACTCGGAAGAGAACAACAGTGTCAAAACACCTACAGGCAAAACCTCAAAGGAAAACAGGAAGCGGTCTCAAGCCCAGAAAGAACTCATGGAAGAGCTCAAAAAGGAGCTTAAAAATAAAATAAGATAGATAGGAAAAAAATGGGAAAAGAAAAGAGAGTTATTAAAAATGAGTTAACAGCTTGGAAAAAGAAAACAACTGCTTAAAAAGTAGAATTTGCAAATGGAAAAGGAGATACAAAAATCCACTGAAGAAAACAACTCCTTAAAAAGTAAAATTGACCAAATGGAAAAGAAGTACAAAAGCTGACTGAGGAAAACAACTCCTAAAAGTTAGAATTGGGCAAATGGAATCTAACAATCCTATACGACATCAAGAATCAATCAAATAAAATCAAAAGAATGAAAAAAAAAATAGAAGGAAATATAAAATACCCCATTGGAAAAACAACTGACCTGGAAAATAGATCCAGGAGAGACAGTGTTAAAATTATTGGCCTACCTGAAAGTCGTAATCAAAAGGAGGATCTATACAGCACCTTTCAAGAAATTATCAAGGAAAACTTCTCTGATGTCCTGGAGCCAGAGGGCAGAATAGTCATTGAAATAATCCACCAATCACCTCAGGAAAGAAATTCCAAAATGAAAACTCCAAAGAATATTATAGTGAAATTTCAAAACTATCAGGTTAAGGAAAAAATATTACAAGTGCCCAGAAAGAAACTATCCAAATACCAGGGAGCCAAAATCATGATCACATGGGACTTGACAGCTACAACATTAAAGGATCAGAGGTCATGAAACATGATATCCCAGAAGGCAAAGGAGCTGGGGCTACAATCAAGAATCACCTACCTGGTGAAATTAGGCATAATACCTCAAGGGAAAAAATGTTCATTCAATGAAATGGAAGGATTTCAAGCTTTCATAAGAATACCAGAATCGAACAAAAAAAGTGATCTTCAAAATCAAGACCCAAGGGAAGCACAATACTGTAAAACAGAAAGAAAGAAAGAAAGAAAGAAAGAAAGAAAGAAAGAAAGAAAGAAAGAGAAAGAAAGAAAAAAAGAAAGAAAGAAAGAAAGAAAGAAGAAAGAAAGAAAGAAGAAAGAAAGAAAGAAAGAAAGAAAGAAAGAAAGAAAACAGAATATAAGGGAGTCAATAGAGTTAAACCATTTATATCCCTACATGGGAAGATGACACTTGTAATTCTTAAAAATTGTCCCACTAATTGTCCAGCTAAAAGGAATATACATAGACAGAGGGCACAGGAATAAGGTGAATTTGAAGGAATGACATAAAAAATTAATTAAAGGATGAGAAAGAGGAGTATATTGGGCACAGAAGGAAGGGAGAGGTAGAATGGGGTAAATTATTTCACATGAAGAAGTGCAAAAGACCTAATATAGATGAGGGGAAGATGGGAGGATGGGTGATGGGCGTTGTTTGAACCTTACTCTCATCAGTATGACTCAAAGAAGAAATAATATATACAATCAGTTGACTATAGAAATCTATCTTACTCAACAGGGAAGTAGGAAGGGAGGAATTTAAGTAAAGGGTTGAGGGGACTGACAGAAGGGAGGGCAGATAGGGGAAAGTGATAGACAGAAACAAAGCACTGGTGACTATCAAATTGCCTACCATTTCAGGAAGAGAGAAACAAAGGGCGCAAGGGAGGGAGAAAATTTGAAACTCAAAATCTTGTAAAAATGAATGCTAAAAATTGTCTTAACATGTAATCGGGAAAAAAATAAAATACTATTTAAAAAAGGATACAAGACACAATATAATATAAGATATTTAATGGTTTAAACCTAATTTCTGTCAGACTGCTTTCCATGTAACTGACATCATGAACTCCTAGGGGGCAAAGCCACATTCGTGCCTCTTCTCTCTCCCTAAACTGCATTGTTCTTATCTGTCTCACTTGCTCAGGATCACAAAGCTAGTAAATGTTTGAGCCAGAGATTTCACTCCAGGTGCAGATTCTGGGTCTAGCATTTTTTTCACTCTACCTCTGCCTCTCTGATTTATCTGGGTAAAAAATGGATTTAGGGCAAATTGGTTACTTTCACTTAATACTAATCCATTTGTCAAACATAATAGGAAATAGAAGGTCAGTGTTGGAAGATTGGTCCATTAATATACTGCTGGTGAAGATGTGACTTAGCCTGACAATTCTGGGAATCAATTTGGAATTATGAATGAATGAATAAAAAGACATATATTAAGCACTTATTAAGCATAGTGCCAAATCCCGGGGATACAAATATGAAAGGAAATATAATCCCTGATCACAATAAGATTAGATTGTAATAGGGGAAACAAAACAAATAGAGGAATGACAGGGAATGAGGGGGAAACTTAGACCAAAAATTGCAGGGATAATGAGTGGGACCATAGAGAAGCAGATTGACACACTCCATTCAGAAACAATGGCATAATTGTTTTAGTCATGGTTCATGGTTCCAGAACTGGAGGAAGAATGGAAGGGTACTTTAGAAATAATAAAGCGGTTGTTAAGGAAGTTGGGGAGAATGTGTCTGGGGAAGAAGAAACGGAGTATAGCTGGGTATCTCATTCCATCCTGTCTTCTCCAGCAGATTACCTCTTCAGTTATCCCCACCTCTCACTTATCTCCAATTGCTGACTACTGGCTACCTCTCTACTGCCTTACAAACGTGCCCTAAGCTCAAAAAAGCCTAACTTGATCTACCCCATCCCTACTAGCTATTGACCCATTTCTCTCTTGGTTTTCATGGCTAAACTCCTTGAGAAATCCACCTACAACAGTTCCCTCCACTTCCATTCCTCTTCCTAACTCTATGCAGGCTGGTTTCCCACCTCATAACTCAGCTGAAACTGCTCTCTCTAAAGTTACTAATGGTCTCTTAATTGCCAAATCCAATGGGTTTTTCTCAAGCCCCATCCTTCTTGTCTTGTGTACAGTCTTTGACACTGTTGATCACTCTCTTGAAATTTTCTTTGCTCTAGGTTTTCATGACATTCTCTCTCCTCGTTCTCCTGTAATTTGTCTGACCACTCCTTCTCAGTCTAATTTACTGGATTTCCACCCAGGTGATACCTGCTAACAGTGGTTGTCATTTAAGGCTTTATCATGAGCCCTCTTCTTCTGTAATATTTTACTAAGTGATCTCATTACTTCCCATGGATTCAATTATCATTTTTCTGAAAATGATTCTAAGCTGTACTTATTGGACCCTAATCTCTCTCTTGACCCCTAAGCTCATGTCTCCTACTGGCTATTAGACATCTTGAACCGTATGTCCTACAGATATCTTAAATTTAACATTCAGAATGTATTATCTTTCTCCTCAATCTTTCTCCTCTTCCAATTTCCTTATTATTAACTATTGGTAGCTCCACCAACCTTTTACGTCACCCAGCTTCACAACCTAGGTGTCATCCTCAACTCCTTACTTTTTCACCACAACCCCATCCTGACATATCCAAACAGTTAAGTTGTTATGTTTCTACCTATGTAACATCTCTCTCATACAACCCCATCTCTCCTTTGACACTGCAACCACCTTCGTGCAGACCCTTATTACCTCATATCTGGACTATGGAAATAGCCTGCTAGCTGGTCTCCTTGCTTCAAATCTCTCTCTACTGTAGTTCATCCTTCATTCAGCTGTTGAATTGATCTTCCTAAAGCATAGATCTGAACATAATGCCCTCCCCTCCCACATTTAATGAAATCCAGTAGCTCCCCATTACCTTCAAGATCAAATATGAAATCTTCTGTTTGTTTTTCAAAGCTCTTATCACCTGGCTTTTATCTACTTTTCCAAGTTTTAAAATTTTTTTATATTTATATTCATAATATATATTTACATTTTATGTTTAATATTTTACTCACCTCCAGGTACTCTCCAATCCAGTGACACTGCTCTCTTTGCCGTTCCTCACTCAAGACATTTCATCTCCTGACTCAATTGATTTCACTAGCTGTCCTCCATGCCTGGAATTTTCTCCCTCCTCATCTCTGCTTCCTGGTTTCCATGGACTCCTACAAGTCTCACCTAATGTCCTCCCTTAGTCTTCCTCAAACCTTACTGCTTTTCTTCTGAAACCACTCCTTATTCCTTTAAGGCTGGGACTATTTTTTTTCTTTCTTTGCCTATGGCTGTAGCACAGTGCCTGCCACATAGTAGGCACTTAATAAATGCTGGTTGACTTTCTACTAGAAGCCTTCTAAATCTTAGACCCTTCCCTTTGATGCTATCCCAGTTTATCCTGTGTATATCATGTTTGTACATATCTACCTGCATTAGCTGTCTGCCTCTCTCATTAGACTGAGTTCCCTGAAAGCAGGTACTGCTATCTATGCATCCATCCATCCATCCATCTATCTATCTATCTATCTATCTATCTATCTATCTATCTATCTATCTATCTGTCCATCTATATTTTTTCCTTTCTTTGTATCCTCAGTACTTAGTACAATGTTTGGCACATAGTAAGCACTAAATAAATACTTGTTGGCTTGACTTTCCTGAAATAGTGCTCTAGGAGAGGCAATCAACAAACAGGAAAGTGCCCTTCTCCTCAACACCCCCACAAAAATTCCTTCAGGCCTGGGTGTCTCTTTTGGTCAGGGAGTAGAAGAGCCTTTGAAAGAGATAGCCTCCTTTTCCATGAAAATAAACTGTTCCTACCCCTTTGGCTCAGCAATTCCAATATTAGTCATATACCCCAAGGAGATCAGTGACAGAAGGAAAGGTCCTAGATAAAACAAAGTATTCACAGTAGCACTCTTTGGGGTGGCAAAAAACCAAAAACCAAATGAATATCCATCAACTGGGAAATGGCTGAGCAAATCGTAGCATATGAATGTAATGGACTATTATTACACCATAAGACGCAACAATTATGAAGAATTCAGAGAAACATGGGAAGGCTTTTATGCAGAGTGAACAAAGAACCAAGAGAACAATATACACAATGGATACAATAATGTAAATTATAACAATCTTAAAAGGCAGTCGAACTACGAGGAATTGTAATGAGCAATCTTGGTCCCAGAGTACTGATAAGAAGCAGATACACACCTACCTTCTCTTGGTAAAGAGGTGGGGACCAGGGATGTAGAATGTTGCAAATACTGACAGATGTGATTGCTTTCTTGGTTTGCTTGGCTCATTGAGAGGGTTGTTTTTGCTATAAGGGAGGTTTGAAGATTGGTGGCTTAAGGGGGATTGACCGTGATAAAAATATAAAGGTTCACAATAAAATCATTTTTTTAAAAAATGAGCCCATCTAGCAAGGATGCATTTTCGTGCATCCCTATGAATACGTGTATATGTCAAACATTTCTTTAGACATCTCCTTCCCATTTTGGGCCTTACAGACAGTTAGAGGACAGGCACAGGTCAGCAGGCAAATAGGTTGCCTTCAATACTATTATCTCTTGGCCAAATGGGGACTTTTCCATTGCAGCCAGGCAGAGCTCTTGCTGTGTAATTGGACCATTCAAAAGTAAATTGTCTGTGGCTGGAAACAAGACAGTGCCTTTTAACTCAAGCATTATAAGGTCAAGACTTAAGACATTGTGGGGGAAAGCAGTTATTGAAAAGTGATGGGAAAATCAAATTTAAAATTCAAAGCATAAATACCAGGCACGAATAGAAGGAGACAGTGATCTATTTGGCTGCTGTGGTTGCCAGGTCAGGGAAATTATTTGCATTCTTTATTTTGCTGATGCTGGGGAGCAAAGAGAGGATGGTCTTTAATAACCAACTGATGGAAGCTGCCTGGAATTAAAATTGGAAGGCGTTCATGGTGACTGGTCAGCTGTTGAAGAAAAAGACCCACAGTGGAATATCAATGATTCCTGAGAGAGCTGGAGGATGGCAGAAGTTTCTCTAGGTCCTGTTCATGAGACCCAGGTTTGGGAAGCCACTGCATAGATGGACCTCATTCAAGGACTGTCAGCATGGACAACCGAGCATTCACTAATTATTTATCATTGTTGTTGAGTTATTTCAGCTATATCCAACTCTTTGTGATCCCTTTTGGTGTTTTCTTGGCAAATATACTGGAGCAGTTTGCCATTTCCTTCTCCAGCTCATTTTACAGATGAGGGAACTGAGGCAAACAGGGTGAATTTACTTGTCTTGGGTCACACAGCTAGTAAATGTCTGAGGCCAGATTTCATCTCACAAAGATGAATCTTTCTGACTCCAGGCCTGTCACACTATCCATTGCACCACTACTCTTTTGAAATATTGAATAAAAAATCAGGCAATCTTTTCCTTCAAGGGGAATCAACCTTAGAACACAGAAAGTCTGATTTGGAAGGGCCCTTGGAATCATAGAACATATATAGCTAAAACTGTAAAGACCACATATCTGAACATGATATGTATAGACTGTTAAAAAATTAATCCATGAATCTTTAAAAAAAAAGTTTGAGCCACATAAAACCTTGGTCATCACCTAATTCAACTCCTTCATTTTACAGATGGGGAAATCAAGATCCAAGCAGAAATACTTTTTTAAGGTTATGCAGGTAGTAAAAATAGAGCCCAGACTTGACCCCAGATCTTCTGACTCCCATCCCACAATTCCTTTCATTTCTCCACAGTCCTAATTCTCCATCATTTCTGTCTACCTGCCCAGCTTACCTCTCCAAATATGAAGCATGTTCCATACATATGTATTCACTGAGGGTCTACTAGGGGCAAGGTACCTTTCTAGGTCTAATTGGATTTGTTCCAACCAATGTCATAAGCACTTCTGTGTGTGACAGGCTCCCTGTCTGGGTAAGGTAGACTAACATCTTTCTGTTACTCTCAAATTCTAGGATTACTCATCACTCGTGGCTCAGCCTCCAGCCAGTGAACACAGAGTTCTGTTTGGATCTAGCCAATATAATTTAATTAAGCCTCCATTCACACTCATAAAAACCACTTTAATTAGATTAGGGGAAATGCATGGTAATATCATGAAGCATTTCAACAGTTAACATGAACTCCCTCATCAAACTTTTCACTATAGCCATAACTAGAGATTTTCTCTCCCTTTTAGCATCAAGTTCAATGTCTCTCTTCACTCTCCTGCCCCTCCGGAGCTTCAGGACAGCAAACCAGAAACTCGGTGGCTTGTCATCTAATTTTCTATCTCCATACAGCAAGAGCGAGGATTATGTCATTCACTTTTGGCAGAACAGTTGCCCAAGACTTGGGGACATTGTAAGGGTGTGGATGGTCATCCTACGTGCAGCTAAGTGGCCTCCTCTGGATCTTAGCTCTAGAAACTCCCATTCTCTCTCAGGCTTTTCTAGCTTGAGCAAAGCCTCATGTCTGACTATAGATGGACAGAGAACACGGGCTGAGTGTGTTCACACACCCAACTCATACCCTAGATGTGACTATGTGGCTGGAGGTTGCTTCATGGAGGATGAATATGGTAGAATCTAGGAGAGGGGGAGGAATGGGACTCTTAGCATTTGCAAGCTAAGGACAGAGGCATAAGAGTCTTCTAATTGCCTTGAGTAGTCATTAACATCTCTCTTCCTTCTCCCTCTTCTACTTTTCAACATGGCCTTGGCACCACAAATCTCACTCTTTTGCTACTTCTGCCTAGAGAATGAATCCAGATCATGCTGGCACCAATAAAATGCTGGACTTGGAGTCAGGAGGATCTGGGTTCAAGCTCCATCTCAGGTACTTACTAGTTGCATGATTGTGGGTAAATCACAACCTCTTTGAATCTCCATTTCCTCATCAATAAAATGGGAATAATTATGGCGCATCTCTCACCTGGCTGTCTTGATGTTCAGATGACAGAACACACACAAAGCAGTTTGCTAGAATTCAAGCATAATATCAATGTATTTTATTGTTATCAAGGTTTTATTTTGTTTTGTCCAGATTTATCATTTCACCAGTGGAGGGACCTCATAGTAAGGGAACATTCTCTCCTAAAGTAGGTGGGTGACTGCTCAGAAAATTAAAGTTTTTTGAAGTTCTCTAAGAGGTTATGTTACTTCCCCAGGGTCACACAGCAAATATATGACAAATACAGGATATGAATCTAGATTTACTCGACTATAGTTGACACAGTGCTTCTCAACAGTTTTCATTAGGCTGCAAGTGTGAAAGAAGGGTCTAAAAATTCAATTAATAGTAATAATAGTAACAACCTATGCAATATTAATGAAACAGGCCACATTATCCCAAGGTAGCTCTAAATGATGAACACTTCCTCAACCGAGAGAAGAAAGATAGTTGATAGGCATTCAAGGAGCACACAATATGCAGGTTAAAAAACCCACCGAAATACTTATGGAATGAGCAGTCATCACTTCCTTGTGCAATGGTGGCACTTACATGATACCAAATTGGTCACATGTAACTGAGAGTAGTTCAACCCCCACCCCGATATAATGAAAAGGCTCTCTAAGGGGGCCATCCACAAGAACTTAATCAATATATTGACCAAGAAGTGTCAAACCCATTTGCTGAGTTATGCAGATATGCTTGTGGCAATGGAAGGATTAATGGTAGCAGTTTAGGACCAGGTTCATGCCACCAGAAATTACAGAAGGGCTACCCTTAAGTATCCTAGACATAGAGATCGAAGTTGTTGTTGTTGTCTGTCCTTCATTCTTGAAGAGGACCTTGCATTCAGGAAGGTGATATCATGACTTGCATGTGGATTGGATTTAAGTGAGGTAGGGTTGTGCAAGGTCACCAGCCTCACTTTCTCTTTCAGAGCCATCTGAGTCCAGTGGCAACATATAGATCAAGAACACTGGAGATGGCCCCAGAGATCAACGTCAATTATGTAAGGATAATGGTATGAATGGTATAACCCATTACTGCAGGTTATAAAAATTTGCACCTGCTAAATAACTAGAAACATATGATTTGGCATCTAGAATTATACATAGACTGACAGATGACTAATTTTCATACTACAAATATTGACTTAAAATAATGTCTTTATGGACTGAACCAATAACTATTGGAACTGGACAATTATCCAAGATTGAACTGCAGCCCATAATCATCTGGATATAACATGGAGGATCAATACAAACTGAGGAACATTTTAAATAGATATTACCAAATGTCTTACAATGCTTGCAAATATTTACAATTTCCAAGCTGCATGGAATGCAAAGTTTTTTTGAGGGAAAAAAAATCAAAATCACACGGGAACAGAAAGAGGTACATTTCATCCCCATCATCCTTACCTACTGAAGTTGCAAATGAGCATGCTTTCAATGAGTCTATAAAAGTTACAGCCTACAGAAGCAGCTAGGCAGCTCAGTGGGAAGAGTGCTGGTCCCCCCTCCAAAAAAAGGAATGATGAATTCTAATAAATACATTGATATGAAAGGGAGCAGACTTATTTTTTATGATAGAAATTCCTAAGTAGAGATGGAATGCTGCAATATTATTTTACACGCCACTAAATGTTGTGTTATATCTAAGAGACTGAGATAAGTAAATTTCAGTGGTCTCAGAACTCACCTGATTTAAACTCCATTGAAAACTCAGGGGCCAGTATTGGGAGGGAGGAGATGGACTGTTTGTCAAAAGTGTGCTTAATATCCAGTGTGATCAGTGTTTCAATGATTCAACCTCTGTTATTTGTCTGTCTTGGAGGCAGCAAGATGGTTCAATGGATAGAGTGTTGGCCCTAGAATCAGGAGGACCTGAGTTCAAATCCAGCCCCAAACAGTTACTAACTATGTGACCCTGGGGAAGTCACTTAACCCTATTTGCCTCAGTTTCCTTATCTGTAAAATAAGCCAGAGAAGAAAATGGCAAAACCACTCCAGTATGTTTGCCAAAAAAACCCATGGATGGTATTGGTGTGCTATGTTCCATAGTGTCCTGAAGAGTTGGACATGACTGAATGACTGACAATTGTCTGACTTATTTCCTCTTAATAGATTTCAGTACTTGAGGATAAGGACGAGGTCTTTTTTACCTGTTTCTCACAGTAGCAGAGCCAGGGCTTGCCTTTCTCCATGTAGTAGGCGTTCATTTAAAAACATGTTGATTGATCTCATACAAAATGGGCCTCCATCTAATATGTGGCTGACCATTCAAAGAGAAGTGATAGCTTTCCTCTGAACAGGCCTGTCCCTCCCCCAATTGTACCCCCATTCTTCAGGAGAGAATTGTTGCTCGTTGCTGTCCTGAGGCTCTGTCCATCATACTGGATGAAAATGAAAGCTGACATTTCCATAATATCAAGGTTTACAAAGCACTCTCAATGCAAACACTCCTTAGAATATAGATTGGAAAGGAACAATTATCCTCATTTTTATAGATAAGAAAACTGAAGACCACAGCAAAGAAATTGATTGCCCTCATGCAGCAACAGAGGCAAAAACTGACTTTCTTTGCACGTGTATGACCTTCCCTACCTGCTTCTTGGTTACACATATTCCCTACTTATCTACCAGTCATATTCCCTGCATGTCGACTTGTAACCTCTATGTCTATTCTCCTCAGTGAGGCGGGGTTGCTTGCGGGAGAACGTGTCTTAGCTTTATGGGGGAAATATTTTGTTGCTACTTTTGTTAAGATGCCATTTCAATTAATGCCTTTGCTTTGAGTTAATTATGGATCCTCTGACTTACTACTGAAAAGCTAATGCATCAGGGGGTACTGCTGAGATATAGTTTTGGGGACATAGACCTGCAGGTACTTTGAATCAAAAGTACCTGTTTCCCAGATGAAGTTAAGCCAGAGACCTATATGATCCGGGCAAGCCTCTTTCTGGCCCTCCCTGTGCTTATCTGTAAGATAAGGGATTGAACTAAGTAATCAGTAAGGTACTAATAATAGGATCCTATGATCCTATACAGAGGTATAATTAACAATTTTTGCAACACGTGTAGTTTAAACTATGTTCTTAAGCTGATATACTTGATTCCACCCCATGCAGCCCCCCATCACCATAGAGAGAGAACTTAGGACACCTTGAAGCTGCTGCTAGGGAAGCTCAGGGTGGGAGGAAGGGGAGCAGGATGGATCCAGGCCAGGGGGAACTCACCGGGAACCACCAAGAGAGGAATTGTGCCATCTGGCAGCTTCCTATTTTAATTAAGTCTTTGTGTTAACTAGGTACTTAGCTTTGCTGTTTCTTCTGCTAAAGGATTTCCAAGAATTTTCATCCTTCAAATTTTGTACCCTTAGAGCAAAGCCCCAGTCACCCCACCCTAGTTATCTTTGGGATCCTATGGAACTCCTGGTGTGGAAGCTGCCAGGACAGGCCCATTCTTCCTTATTAGCAAGGCTAACTGAATTCTGATCCCTGTAGGGACTCCTTTCAGGGACTCCTTCCCTTTCCCATTCTTCTTACACTACAATCTCATAAGGCCTGAAGCTGCTCCCCCAGAAGCTAGAATCCATTCTCTCCCCCATCCCCCATCTGAGACTAAATATGCAGAGATCTCTGGGGAGGGAGTCCAGAGACTGATATGGAAGGAATGGAAGAGACAGAGGACAAAGTCTGAACTTTGAGAATAAGAGAGAAGGGAAGAGAATGTAAAAGCCCTGGGACCCTGAAGGGGTGTTGGAGGCTGGGGAGTAAGGCTTAAGACAAATCTATCCAACCTCCCATTGCTGACCTGGGGCAAGCTTTTGGCCTCCGCTTCCATCAGTGAGCAGTTTTTAGTGCCAGAGTCTGTTTGGTACAAACACAAGCTCTCGGAGGTCTTTTGCCATTCATCATGGCAGCCAAGTGGTCCAATGGATTGAGTGAAGGACATGGGTCTAGGCAATCTGAGTTCCAATACAGTTTCTGACACTTGCTAGATGTGGGACCCTGGACAAGTAACTTAACCTCTCTGTGCCTCAGTTTCCTCATCAATAAAATGTGGATAATAGTAGCACATTACAGGGCTGTTGTCAGGATGAAATAAGATAATATATGTAAAGTACTTTACAAACCTTAAAGTACTATGTAAATGCTAGCTATTGTGATAATGATAACAAATGATCATTTCTTTATTGTCAGTTATTAATTTCTGGAATAAAACCTCACACTCAGCTCCTTCATATGCCCCTTACTTTATTGCCATAGGACCATCCCTTACTTGAATACTCCAAGTAGAAAAAAAGACCATCAGAGCTGGGAAGGGCATGGAATGTTAGAGTTGAACCCGGAACCCAGGTTCCTGGTTACCAGTGGAAGGTGATTTCCACTACACCAAGAAGCATAAAATCATTAGATTTAGGGCTAGAAGGAAAGTTAGAGGTGTTCTCTAAACCCCTCAATTTTCAAGTGGAGGAACTCAGGACCCAACATGAAGTGACTTTCCAAGGTCACATAGGACAGCCAAGATTTGAACTCAGGACCTCTGACTCTAAATCTGTTCCCTGCCTCCACTGCCCCCAACAATATGTTGCTTCCCCATTAGCATTTATGACTCCTGTTTCTTCTTAGTTCTTGTAGTATTTGGTTAATCTTAAAACATAACTTTCTTCTTTCCCTGACTTATAGACTTTGTTTCTCATCACCTCCCAGAGGATAAAGTTCAAATTCCTAGCCACACACACACACACACACACACACACATGCACACTCTCACACAAGATGGACCCAATCTCCTTCAGGCAGAACTGGACCCTGCTTTTATCTCGGGTCAGAACAAGGACATTTGGTTGACAGCTGCCATTGCATCTCACCCTTTGAGCTCCCTGAGGGCAGGGCCCAGGACTCCTCCTCTGGTCTCTTCCCAAACTTGGAAGCCCCGTGTGCTGATTTGAGCATGAGGTGTCTTTGGGTAGAGCCTGGGTCTGCTCCCCTCCTGCCTGTGGTAGAGGAGATCTGAGCACAGTGCCAGGCACACAGAAGAGAAGACACCCTGGATCAATGTGTCATGAGCTGTGGCTCCCTTGGAGAAGAACTCTTGGAAGAGGGAGGATTCAGAGACGGTCATTGAGCTTTCCTGGCATACGTGGACCTGTCTGGCATTGAATGGAGAGATTGCTATTTTGGGAATTGTTTATTTCCATTTCATCTTGGAGTCATGGGAGTGATAAGGAAGTGGCCCTAGCGTACCTCACTGACCCCAGAGTCCGGTGTTGCCTGCTGGAGCTTTCTCAATAACCTAGAATGTAAGGGAGAGGCCTGTCTGGAATGGAAAAGTGTGACATCTACTTTCCATCAATTTCCAAAACAGCAGAGCCCAGAATTCCAGGGCTCTCAGGACGTAACAGTAATGTTTCCACCGGCTAAGGGTACACCCTTGGGAAAAAGGGAAAGGGCACCCCACTACCATCACTATTTCCAGAACAGTAGAGATTGAATGAGCATTAGTCTAGCCCAGGCAGGGCTTCTGAACATTTTTTTGTCATGGACCCACTTTGGCGTCCAGTAAAGCCTGTGGACCCTTTCTCAGAAATGTACAAAATACATAAATGAGAAATGTATAAGATAACATGCGTAGGATTAGGAAGGGAACCAATTATACTGAAATACACTTGTCAAAATATTTTTTAAAAACAGTTCAGGGTCCCCAGGCTAAGAACCCTTGGCCTAGTAGATCATTCTCATTTTTCAGAAAACAAACAAAAAAAACCCCAAGTGATGGGGAAGGTCTACTAGAAGGACGTGACACCGGTAAATAGCATTGCCAGTGCTTTGGCCCAGGTTCCTTGACACCAAGCCTGGTACTCTTTCCCCTATATTATATGTCATTAATCATTTCATTGTGAGAATATTTTTGCTCTTATGAATCACAAAACTATTAACTCATAAATAAAGCATCTTTAAAAATACAAAGAAGGAAACAAAAACAATTCAGAAGACACCAACAAATAGGGGCGATTTTATCATGACATTAAGCTTACTATATACTTTTTTTCCCCTAAATCAAGGAAAAAGAAGTTCATACTTTCTTTTTCTCTCTCTTTTTTTTTTTTGGCTAGGCAATGGGGTTAAGTGACTTGCCCAGAGTCACACAGCTAGTAAGTGTTATGTGTCTGAGGCTAGATTTGAACTCAGGTCCTTCTGAATTCAGGGCCAGTGCTCTATCCACTGCACCAGCTAGCTGTCCCTGAAGTTCACACTTTCATAGACAAGCCTCTTTTTCTATTCTACCTTGTATTTTGAAATGTTTGCATTTGCTGATGATTATTGAAGGAAAGGAAAGGAAAAGAAAAGAAAGAAAGAGAGGAAGGGAGGGAAAAAGAAAGGAAGGAAGGAAGGAAGGAAGGAAGGAAGGAAGGAAGGAAGGAAGGAAGGAAGGAAGGAAGGAAGGAAGGAAGGGAGGAAGGAAGGAAGGGAGGGAGGAAAAAAGAGAAAGAAAAAAGGAAAGAAGAGAAAGAAAGAAAAAAGGAAGGAAGGAAGGAGAGAGAGAGAAAGAGAAAGACAGAGGAAGGAAAGTCAATAATCATTTATTAAAAATCTACTATGTGCTAGGGGTACAGCAAAAGGCAAAAGATAGTTCCTGTTCTCAAGAAGTTCACATTCTGATGAGGAAGGACAATATGAAAACGACTATGTAAGAACAAGAACTATGCAGAATAAACTACAAAGAAAGAAATAAACAATTTAGGTTCAAATCCTGTCTCTGTCACTCATTACCTAGGTGACCTTGGGAAAAACATTTCACCTCTCTGAGACTCAGATCCCTGTCTGTGAAATGGGTAGGTTAGAATAGATGGCCTCTGAGGTCCTATTCACCCTAGATCTCTGATCCTGTGACCTATGACTATGTGATCTCAAGAGATCCTTCTATTTCTGAATCCATGGTCTTACCTCAAGCGAGGCAGCCCATTTTCTTGTTGAATGGCTCTAACTGTGCCTGCTTCCTGACAGCAATCAGAAAAGAGATCTGCCTCCCTGAAGCTACTTCCCACTAATGATCCCAGTTCTGTCCCTTGTGGCCAAGCTGAACAAATCTAATTCTTATATTATCTTATATTTGTCCCTACCCATTTCACTGTGTATTCATCTTATCTCTCTTGTTAGACTGGGAGCAACCCTGGGGAGCAACGTTTTATGATCCTCCTGTCCTTTTATCTCCATCAAAGGACCTAGCACCGAGCTGGGCACATTGTGTGAGTGTGTGTTTGTAATTGGGGGAGGATCAGCAAACATTTGCTGATTCATTATCCCAGAAGGTTGTGAGGGCATTTTCTATAATCAAAACCCACTTCAATTGAATTTTGTAATTTAGAGGGGGAGAAGAGCCTGGCTTTTCCCCTTGTTAAAGAAAATGGAGAGAGTATTTCTACATGGGGGGGGGAGGCGGGCGGAGTTTAGCTAAATAGCCCCAGAATCCCAGAATGGAAAGAATCATAGAGAACAGCTTCTTCCTCAATTTACAGTGAACTTGGGTGACCTTGGGCAAATCACTTTATCTTTCTGAGACTCAGATCCTCATCTGTAAAATGGGTTGGTAAGGCTCTGAGATCCTACTCAGCTTCTAATCCCTTTCCAGCAACCTTGAGAGATGACCAACTGGATTCTACTTAAATACTTCCAGTGACAGCCCATACTACTTTTTATTGTTTAATTGCTTATTCATTTATTAAGAAAGGTTTTATTTTTCCTTATGTGGAACCAACCTCTGCCTCCCTGTAACTTTTCACTAATAGACAACTATTGGCCTCTTGGTTCAGACAGGCCTCCTAAGGCCTCTTCCACATGATAGGCCTTCAAATTCTCTGTAGTGCTTGTGTCCAAATTGTGACTTTGCTTCACTAGGCTGAATATTGACATTTCCTTCAGTTGATGCTTGAATGGTACGATCTCCATACTCCTCCCCATCCTAGTCACTTATCTGAGTATAAGTTCTAGGTTGACAATGTCCTGAAATGTGGCTTCTGGAACCAAACCCAATCCCTTAGATATGATCTGACCAGGATGGTGGCTCTGTGTGTGTGTGTGTGTGTGTGTGTGTGTGTGTGTGTTTGATGAGTAGTACATTCGATTCTTGAGTCAGCTAAGTGGCACAGTGGATAGAGCACCAGGCTTGGAGTCAGGAAGACTCATCATCCCTGAGTTCAAATCTGGCCTCAGACACCTACCAGCTGTGTGACCCTGGACAAGTCACTTAACCCTGTTTGCCTCAGTTTCTTTATCTGTAAGATGAGCTGGAGAAGAAATGACAAACCACTTTACTATCTTTGCCAAGAAAACCCTAAATGGAATCATGAAGAGCTAGACATGACTGAAATTACTGAATAACCACACAAACATTCATTTCTATCTATGAGGTTCCCCTTATCAGTTCTTGGACAATAAGGCATTCATGAGTCACATTTCTATCTGGAGGCTGCTTTATTGACTTATTAAAGACAGTACCATAGCAAATCTATGCACCCAGTACTATTCATTTAGCATTGTTATTTCAAGTATGTACTGATATCCCCATTTTACAGATGAAAAGATGGAGGGTTGAAAAGTTAAACAAATTTGCCAATTGTCACACAGTGAGTGTCAGAAGCAGGATTTGAACCTAGATGTTCCTGACTTCAAATGAAGCATTCTATTTTCTACACCACCTTGATGAGCTTTGGATATTACAAATATAGGTACCATTCCCGTTCTAATTCAGAACTTCCATCTATCTAGGCTCAAGGTCATGCTCTTTCCACTGCCCTATCCTGCCCCTACTAAGATGTTCTTCCAGTAAGTACTTCAAACTCAATGTGCCCCAAACAACTCATCAACTTATCTTTGTGTATTAACCCTCTGTCCAGCTTCTCCCAACCAATGGCCTGTGAGTTCCTACTCACAAGGAGTAGGGATTATCTTTTACCTTTCTTTGCATCCCAAGCATTTAACTCAGTCCCTAACACATGGTAAGGCAGCTAGGTGGGACAGCGGATAGAGTGTTGTGCTCAAATTGACTCTTCTACTTGGAACATCTTCTCTCCTCATCTTTGACTAATAAATTCCTATCACTTGAAGCCTAACTTCCTCCAGGATCTCTACTGACCTTTCCAGTTAATCTCTTCTCAAACTTAGAATCTCTCTCCATCATACTTATTTGATATTGTTAGTTACAGTTATCTGTATCTGTGGCTTATCACCCTTCTAGTCTGTAGTCTTTATGAAAGCTGGAATTTTATGTTATCTAAACTGTGTATGTCTCCCAGGCCTAACAGTCCTCTGCACATAGCAGGTGTTCAATAATGCTCATCAAAATGAATTGAATTGATTGAATCCCTGTACGTTTTCTTTTTGGTGCTGGAAATAACCTAGACTAGTGTTGCCTAATTGTCCGAGTGATTTCAGACAAGTTGTTTCCCCTTCCTCAGTTTTTTCATATAAAATGAGGTACTCAGGACCCAGAAAGAATCTTGGCTTAGCCTTTGAACAGGATTTAGGCCTGATTGCAGAGAGATGCATGGCTTCTATCAGACTGAGGGCTATCAGGAAAACCTAGATTTGACTCAGTCACTTATTAGCTGTGTGACTCCGAGCCTCAATCTCCTCACCTGTAAAATAGGGATAATAGCAGCACATTTCACAGGATTGTGAGTCTCAAATGCGATAATGTATTCAGGTATTGCTGCTGGCATTACGATGGAGTCTTTTTGATAAAGCCAATGTCCTTATTCCTGGGGAAGACTTCGGCCAATTGCTCTTTCTTGAGCCCAGAGGCTCTTAGGGACTAAGTAAGGGCTTAGTTCTCTCCATGGAGCAGGGGTACAGAGGGCTTCTTCCTCCTCCCCTCCAGTCATGGGCTTTAAATAAAGAGTCCCCTTGCCCCCCTGAATCCCCATCTACTCTCTAATTACTCTCTGCCCATTATTCCTAGGCTCAGGCAGCTCCTGCAGGGGTCTTTATCTTCCAGACCTCATGGGGTTTGGGAAGTCAATATTTATTTGGATCACACTGGGAGACCATTTACAAGCACAACAAAGGCTTTGTAGGTGACTCTTCCCTCAGACTTCTGAGGACCAGCCAGGGCTAATCTAACACTCTGCCACTCTGTGAGAACCAGGGCCCTTCACACATTTCACATCCTGGCATCCTCCCTCCCTCTCTCCTTCCCTCTCCTTCTGGGCTTTCACTCCACCCAGATAGAAACAAAGAATAAGATGGTTCAGTGGGACCTCTCCAGTATATGCAGCCTGCACTCAAAGGGAATGTAAACTGAAACAGAAGAGCCTTTTGTCATGCCACCATTTTATAGATGAGCAAAGCAAAGCTGAGAGAGGGGAAAAGTCTCAAGGTGAGAACAAGACAGCGCCGGGACCAAAACCCAGAACTTTTTCCAACCCAGGGCTCTTTCCTGCTACCTGACATGTTCCACTCACCTTTGCCACCATCCCTGTCCTGGGGAGGGGGAGGAGGGAAAATACTTATAAAGGAAGAGACCATCTGCATCCAGAGAAAGAACTGACAAATGTATAGAATGATTTTACGTGTGTGTGTGTGTGTGTGTGTGTGTATACACACATATTTATGTTTAGTGGTAGCCATCTCTAGGGGGGAGAAAAAATAAGAAAAAAAAGAAATTTACATGATAACTTTATTATATATTGAAAAGGAACAGCAAGTTATGCATAATAGACTTGCAGTTTCACATGTAATCATCTTTTTTTATTATTGTACTATGTTATGGAAATGCTTGTTTTATTCCATAAATTTAAAAATAAAATTAATAAAAATTAAAAAAAAAAAAACAAGTTAGCAGACCTTCTGTAAGAAGGCTTTCCCTGTAGTCCTTAATCTTGGTGTCTTTCATCTGAGATTCTCTCTAATTTTTTTTTCTTATTAAAGGGGCCATCCCTTGACTCACTTCTTAAAGAGGTCTATTCACTGAATGGGCATTGCCTCACTCAAAGTGAGAACCTGAAAACACCTTAGCTTGAAAGAGTTAAGGTCTCCTACTGCAACCTGGGCCATCTCCAGTTGTCCTGATCGATATCTGGTCACTGGACCTCGATGGCTCTGGATGAGAAAGTGAGACTGGTGATTTTGTACAGAGCTCCCTCACTGAGATCCAATTCACTTGCATGTCATGGCATCACCTTCCTGATGTCATGGTCCTCTTTGAGAACGAAGGACAATCTCTAACTTACCTTGTCTATATCTTGTTTGCACATCATTGTCTCCCCCCTAGATTATGAGCAACTTGAAAGCAGGGAATGCCGTTTTGCCTTTCTTTGTATCCCCAGGGCCTGGCATAGTGGCTGGAACATAGTAGACATTTCATAAATGCTTGTCGACTTGACCCAAGCTAAGAAGCCCTGCACATAACCTGGGCACTTCAAAGTTTACAAAGCACTTTCTTTAAAATTATCCTGTGAGGGAGAGCTATAGGTGTAATCCTCATTTTACACAAGAGTAAACAGGCTCAGGGAGATGGAGGGGCTTGCCTAATGCCATACATGCACTATCAAGCCAGATTGGGAAGGTGTCTCAGAAAAACATAGTATATCAGAATTAGTCCAATCTTCTCAATTTTTGATAATGGGAAAGCAAGGACCCAGGGGGAACCCGATCTGTTTAAGGTGGTGTAATGAGAGTGTCAGGATCAGGGTCAGGCCTATGGTCAATATCTCCTTATTCCCAGCACAGGGCTCTTTCCTTTACATCAGATTGAAAGAGTCCCAATCAGAAGACTCAAGAATTCCACCTCTCAGGCTTCTTCTTATTCAGCTGTCAATTAGTGAAGTGTGTGAACCAACCTATACTCTAGGGAGAGAAACACCATAGTTTTCCTGTACATTAGAATTGGATCATGCTAAGAGATGCAATCTCTCACACTCTTTTAGGATCAGAGATTGAGAGCTAGATTCCATCAAAATCAGCAGTCACCTTTTCTGTGCCAGGCACCATGCTAAAACGCAAAGGCAAAGGCAACAATGAAATTATTCTTGCCTTCGAGTAACTTCCATTCTATCAACTGTAGATGGTATCTAGCCAAACTCCCTCTTTCTACAACTGGGGAAACTGAGTCCCAGAGAAGTTAAGTTACTTACAAGGATTGAATTGGGATTCATACTGATGTCCTCTAACTACAAATCTATCAATCAGCGAGTACATGTTACTTGATCACAGGCACTGTGCTAAGGACCAGGGATACAAGGGTGTGAAATCCCTCCCTATCTTCAAGCACCTCACATTTTAATGGAAGAGATAATACGCACCTAAACTGGTATCATAGTGGGTAGAGTGCCAGGCCTACAGTGAGGAAGACTCAGATACTTACTAGCTGTGTGACCCTGGGCAAGTCACTTAACCCTGTTTGCCTCAGTTTCCTCATCTGTAAAATGAGTTGGAGAAGGAAATGGCAAACCAGTCCAATATCCTTGTCAAGAAAACCCCAAATGGGGTCAAAAAGGGTCAGACATGACTGCAATGACTGAACCACAATAACACATAGAAGGTAGCCTTAGCAGGCTACCAAGTTCTAGCAATCCTGCAGGAATCAGCTCAAGTTTTGTTCTCTGCAGAAAGCCTGTGCTGACCACTCCAGTCCACATGCCCTTTTCTCTGAGGTTTTTTAGCACCTGAGGACTGTGGTGCTCATAGAGGAGAAACCATGTTTGTGGTTTTTGGGGGGCTTTTTGTGGTATTGCGTTGTCAATTAATTTACCTCTGTGAACAATAGAAGTTGTCCTCTTCTGCAAGTCAAGCTGATAAATATTTATAAAGCACAAGAAACATTTATAAAGCACCTACGATGTGTTGCAAACTGGGGATATGAAAAAAGGCAAAAGCTAGTCTCTGCCCTTGAGGAGCTCACAGTCCAATGGTGAAGACAACATGACGACAATTACGTACAAACAAGCAGGATATACACAGGATAAATTGGAGATAATCATGAGAGAGAAGGTATTAGCACTGTCCTCTATAATCCCCCCTCCCATACAGATGAGCACAGGCCTGATCACCTCCTGGATGCTCACTAAAGCTTCATCGAGTGCTTAGTGACTCAGTCACATGGTGAGCAGCTGTCCTTCTGAATCCAAGAGGCATCAGCTTTCAATCACTCATTCAACACACTGCCTTGTACTTGACTGCCTTGTGTGGGAAACATGACTAATGTATGGTTCCTACACGTGGAGGGCTCAAAGACAAATAGGAAGGCCAGTGAAGAGTGATCCAAGTTCAAATCCAGCCTCAGACACCTACTAGTTATGTGACCCTGCACTAGTCACTTAATCTCTGTTTGCCTCAGTTTCCTTATCTATAAAATGGGAATAGTAATAACACCATCATTATGGTGAAGATCACATGAAATAATATTTGTAAATCACTTTGCAAACCTTAAAACAGTCCATGAATGCAAGCTGCTATCACTGTTTTTCATAATTTTGCCACATTCATTTTTGTGGTTGTTTTTCTTTCCACTTACATTGTTATTGTCATTGTTTATCTTGTTTTCCTGGCCCTGTTTATTTCATGTAAGTCTTCACAGGCTTTTCTGTATTTATCATATTTGTCATTTCTTATAACAGGAAAATTCCATTGCACCGATGTACCAAATTTGATTTAGCTATTCCTCAGTCCATGGGCATCTACTTTATCTCTAGCAACCACAAAAAGTGCTGCTATAAGTATTCTGGTCTTTGTGGAGCCTTTCTTAGTGTCAATAACCTCCTTGGGGTATATTCCTAGTAGTGGAATTGCTATTATAATGACATCTCTAGTTGATTCAATTCACAGCTCCATCAATAATGCCCCAGCGTGCCTTTCTTATCATAACTCCTCCAATAGTGACCATTAATGGGTGCTATTTATTATTATTATTATTATTATTATTATTATTATTATTATTATTATGTGGTCCATGTAAGTTGAATAGGGGAGGAGTATGCTCAATAAAACCTTTTGAACTGAGTGGAATTAGAAAACAGGAATATTCTGGGCAATTAAATTAGCATTTAACTGAGTTTTCAGAATAGTTGAATTCTGGCCCCAACTCTGACCTTAGTTCACTGTGTTACCTTGGACAAGTCATATCCTGCCTCTAGGCCTCAGTTATACTTCTGGAAAAGGAGAGGTTTGGATTAGATGGTTTTGAAGCTTTCATCTAGCTTTAACAAAATACTATTTTTCTGACTTCTGCCAAATCAATCAGCCTCCTTGCTGTTCAAGACACTCCATTCATTGCCCGACTCTAGGCATATTCACTGGCTCTCCCCCATGCCTTGAAAGCATCTCATCTCTGCCTCCAGGCATCCCTGGCTTCCTTCAAGTCCCAGCTAAAATCTCATTTTCTGCAGCAAGCCTTTCTTCATAGCCCCTTATAAAGGCAACTGGTGGCAAAGTGGATAGAGGGCTTGGCTTGAAATTAGGAAGACTTGAGTTCAAATGTGATCTCAGACACATACTAGCTGTGTGACCCTGGGTAAGTCACTTAATTTCTCTTTGCCACAGTTTCCTCATCTGTAAAATGGGAATAATAATGGGGACCATTACTAGTCAGTGTTGGAGGAGTTATGATAAGATAGGCACACTAATGCATTGTTAATGGAGCTGTGAATTAGTACAAGTGGAGATTACATTATAATAGAGATTCCACCGTAAGGAATATACCCCAGGAGATCATTGACCCTAAGAAAGGCTCCAGAAACACCAGAAACACCTATCTCCCATGGTTCTTGTGAGGATCATATTGTAAAGTGCTTAGCACAGTGCCTGGCACATATCAGGTGCTTAGTAAATGCTTGTTTCCTTCTTCCCTTTCTTCTTTCCCTTAATACCTTATTTAATGCCTTACCTCTGCCATTTGCTTTTCTCTGTATCCATATTGCCAGTGCTTGGCACATAAAAGGCACTTAATAAATGTCTATTGACAAACTGACTGGATTCTGACCTCAGAGGGCAGAATTACTGCCCGTTCTGGACATTTATCCAAGTCACTTGCTTAGATGCCACCTAGTTTCTGGAGATACTGAGTGGCAGTAGGAATTGAGGTGCCATCTTTAGTATTTGGCTTACAAAAACTAGCCTGATTTTTGACTAATTTCACTTGCCTTTCCCCCACTCCTTTTGAGTCTATTGTTCTGAATGCAGAAAGGCTTAACTCAAATAGGCTCATCTGCACATGATTTGTAAGATATTAATGTGACCAGTGTAGTATGCATGATGTGATGGAAAGAATTCTGGATTCCAGATCAAGAGACCTTAGTTGGAATTGCAGTCTTGACCTTTCCCAGCTATGTAACCTGGCAAATCACTTGTGACACTTGACCTATCTGTGCATTAATTTCTCTGTTCAGGAAAGCGTGGTGGCATAACAAATAAAGTGCTGCCTGCGGAATCAGGAAGACCCACATTCAAATCCTACCTCAAATACTTACTAGCTGTGTGACCCAAGACAGATAATTTATTCTCTCCCCGTCTCAGTCTCCTCATATGGAAAATGGAGATAGTAATATCACCTTCCACACAAGTATGAAGATCAAATGGAGAAAATATATGTAAAGCACTTTGTAAACCTTAAAGTGCTTTATAAATGATCGTTATTATTATGAATCATTATTGCTGCACAATGTGAGATAGCAGTGCTTTCATTATTCCCCTTACAGGAGAGATTGTGAGGCAAATGTTTTGCAAGCTGTCTTGTGCTGCATGCATGAGGCTTGTGATTATTGCATGAGTAATGAGAAAGGGCTTCCGAAGGTCCTCCATCCACAGGCCCATTCTTCAGGGAAGAGGAGGCTGAACAGCATGGGCAAAGCAACCCTCACTGCAGAAGCAAGAGGGAGCCTGAAGAGATAGGTCCAGAGAACTCTCATTATGCGTAAGCTTAGCCATGGTGCATGGTAATGAAATGCTGGGTTAGTGCTAGAGGAAGTCTGTGACATTCAATAGCCAGAAATTCATAGTTATTGCCGCACACTGAATGTCAAATGAATTCATAATGGTGGTGGAGTTGAGCTAAAATATTATCTAGGTTTCAAATGACTGGATTGTTGAAACCTCACTGCAGTTAGGAGCGGGGTGGGAGGAGATGTGTAGCTGCAGTTACCAGCACAGGCAGGGATGTCTTATAGAGGGAAAGCAGGGATGGGGAGGGGAGAAACAGCCATCAATCAACTCAATAAGATTCTGTAGGGAGTCCCCTGTACCCAGCCTGAGTACTTGCTACTATCAGGGAGACAGGAAAAGATACAGGCCCTGCCCTCCCAGAATGTTTGGGAAAAGCTGGGACCTCCTTCCAACGCCTCCTCAGCCTACCCCACCTCCTGGGCAAATAGCCTGTAATATAGGGCCCTGATCAATGTATCTTGTTAGTACCAGGGTTTGTTCATTACATGAAAGTGGAGGTAAGGGGAAGGAAGGAAGGAAGGAAGGAAGGAAGGAAGGAAGGAAGGAAGGAAGGAAGGAAGGAAGGAAGGAAGGAAGGAAGGAAGGAAGAGAGGGAGGGAGAAGTGAAGGAGGGAGTAGGAAAGGGAATAAGAGGGGCAGGGAGGGAGAGAGGGAAGAAGAGAGAACTGGGGAATGAGTCTGCTTCCTTTTCTAATAAGATCTTACAAATCCATAATGCCTGGAAAAATTGGTAGTTTGGTCCTATCTATTCTTTTTCTGTACCTCCCTCTTACCACCCACCAGCCCCACCCTAATACAAGTAAATGAGGTTACATAAAAGGACTAGGGCCCATAGCAAAGACACTATACCTTGTGTACCTTGGATCTCAGTGAGTGAACTCTGTTCTTTGATCCCCTCTGACCTTGCCCCAACTCAGAGAGGTGAGTTACTGAGCCTAGGAATTCACAGTTCCATGCACCAGGCCTAACTGGCCTCTCTACCATGTGTAGTGACTTTGAGTTGGGGGCAGTGAATTATGTTGAAAATTTTCCCCAGACATCTGAAAGTCATTTTCTTGAGAAATAGGAAGACTCAGCACCTTGGTATATATCCAAAGAAAGTCAAAGACAGAAACAAAAAGTTTCCATATGTACCAAAAATGTCATAGCAGCACTTTTGTGGTAGAAAAAATTAGAAACAAAATGGTACCCATAAAACATAGAATGGCTAAACAGATTGTGGCATATGAATATAATGGAAAATGGCAATATGAGAAGCAATGAATATGAGGAATTCAGAGAAACATGGGAAGACTTGCAGAACGGATATAGCATGAAGTAAACAGAATAAGGAAAGTAATATATACAATGACTACAACAGTGCAAACGAGAAGAACACTATGTAATTATAGTGACCAAGGTTGACCCCTCTCCCCCTTCTCCTCCCACCAAAAAAAAAATGTGAAATGCCCCTCCTTCCTTTGGTTGGAGAGGCTGGGGAATATGGATGTGAAACATTGCAATACAACTCCTTCCTTCCTTCCTTCCTTCCTTCCTTCCTTCCTTCCTTCCTTCCTTCCTTCCTTCCTTCCTTCCTTCCTTCCTTCCTTCCTTCCTTCCTTCCTTCCTTCCTTCCTTTTCTTTCCTTCTCTCTTTCCTTCCCTCCTTCTCTCCACATAGGGAATCATACCCTGCAGGGGCTCTGTCCAAAGGAATATAAATTTTGATCACTGAAACCTTGCAAGATATCTTGGGATTTATGGTCTAGCTTTGTTTTTTAAGGACCATACTTTAAACCCAAATCACTCTGGCTCCTGTTGATTTGTCCTAGCCCAAGCCTCAGTTGGTCATTGCTTGGGCTCTGATGAGTCAGAGTGTAAATAGCAATTGTTTCTGTTTTGGTCAGAAACCCTGAGGGTCTTCCCCTCCCAGACTGATTTTTTTTTTTTAATTAGGTAAAAGAGGCCATTCTTTGCCTCATTTCTTACCTGGCCTCAGTCACTGAATGGGCATTGCCTCAGACAAGGTTGTTGTGTTTGTCCTTCCTTCTCGAGGAGGACCACGACATCAGAAAGATGATCACACGACTTGCAAGTGACTGTTTTGAGTGAGGGAGGGCTGACCTCAGACAAACAGACTGGGAAAGACCTTAACTTAAAAAAGACCTAGGTCTCCCACTGCATCCAGGGCCATCTCCAGTCATCTTGACCTATATCTTGCTGCTGGACCAGATGGCTCTGGAGGAGAGAGTGAGGCTGCTGACTTTGCACAGGTCTGCCTCACTTAAATCCAATTCACTTGCAAGTCACGGCACCACCTTCCTTATGTCATGGTCTTCTTTGAGGGCAAAGGACAAACAACAACACCCCCAGATCATCCATTCGTCAGTTGCTTTTGTTTGTTTCCCCTTTTTTGTGAAAAGAGAAGTCTCACTAGATGCTCACTAGATGTGGGGTTATCAGGAAGGACTGGAAGTTTTGCAGACCTGAGTCTAATAATACCATTAATAATAACAACAATAACAACTCAAATGCATGTAACACATTGAGGTTTGCAAGTCAATATTTACAATTACACTCTGTGACTTCATTTAGAAGATGAACACACGGAAGGATGATGAATATTATGTTGATGAATATAGTTCAGGATTAAAATGTTTCAAGTACGCAGGATGGTGAGTCCTGAGCAATATGATGATTAGCCATATTTTTAAAACCAGAAAACAGCTGATTATGGGTGGCGCATTTCAGCATCAGCTGCCTGTGTGAAGTTAGACAATTGGTTAGATAGAACAAATATAAAAATTAACACCGAACTGGAAGGAAAAAAAGAAATATTGGAAGACACTGAGTATAGGTATAATGATTCCACTTTGACCTCTTCTTACAAGGTGTTGGCGCCAAAAAATATGAAATGAATTAAGCAAAAGACATTGAGTCTGATTATCAACTTTTCCTGAAATCATTTTAGGGGATATAGAAGATTGCTACAACAAGGAGACCTTAGAAAAAACAACATCAGTAAGTAATGACTCAGATGAAAGAAAGTATATAAAAGATAACAGTCAGGAAATGTTTGGGGTGGGGAAATAAAGAACTGAGCTGGTTATGAGTGTGAAAAGTACAATGGGAAGAGGGATTGATTTGTAGTCAGAGGTCTCAGACCATTTAGGCTCCTAGAGGCCACTAAATCTATGGTCCCAGATAAACATTCTAAATGTTGTTCTGGAACCAACCAGTGGCAGAGAGATTTAAGAAAGCAAAGGGACACAAGTTGCATATAATGAGAAAGTATAGACAGGTGGGGGCTCTGTCCTGTTAGAGCGAGAATTCAAATAATATAATATAATTGCAGTGTTGAGCCTGGGTCATATATATATATATATATATATAATATATATATATATATATACACACACACACACATATATATACATATATATATGTATGTATATATATACACACACATGTATACATATATGTATATATGTGTGTATAATTTTTACATTATAAAGCAATTCTCACATATTATTCCATCAGATGGCATGTTATTTTGCCCGATTTTGGACTGTCTTTTCTTGGTCTTTCTGTTTTTCATTCCTGGGTTATTTTAAAAATTTATCTGAACTATACAGGGACTTGGTATCAGAGACTGGATTTGAACTCTGAGACTCCAGGTCCAAAATTTTGCCTGTCATGTTGCAGGATACTGATTCTCCATCTAGGAAGCTACAACAGGCCCAGATTGACTTTGTCAAACTTTACAGGGATTGGACTCATCTCCTCTCAGAGGAGAATCACAGTATTTTAAAGAATATGGAAAGGAGCTTAGAGATCCCATTCCATTTTCATCAATCAGACAATCCCCATGCTATATCTTGGGCATGCAAAAACAGATGCAATGCAAATCTCCTTCTCAAGGAGATCGTAGTCTGACAAAGAGATGGACAGTAAACTGTAAACTATGAAGGGAGAGTGAAACAATCACAGAGGAGAGACCAAAGCAAGAAATTGGAGGACTAAGAGATCGATGTCAGTTTGGGAAGGAAGAAGGCTAAGTGTATCAAGGAAGGCTTCATGGAAGAGGTGACATATGAACTGGAAGGGAAAGAGCGACTTCAGAGGAAAAATACTGGAATGCAGGGAAGTTCAAGAATGGGAGACAGCATGGACAAAAGTATAGAGACTGGAAAGGATAGGACGAGCATAAGGGACCCAGAATGAGCCAGTTTATCTGGAGAACAGAATATATGAAGTGGGGCGGGATAGTATGGAATCAGGCTGGTCAGGTCGATCGGAGCCTTCTAGTCCAAACCTTTCCTTTTAAGGATGGGGTCCTGCCCAGCCTCATCCAGACAGTCTGGCAGAGTTGAAAGCAGAAGCCAGGATTTTTGACCCCCACCCAGGCTGGGGTTATTTCTGCTCCCCTACACCGTCTTCCTATGCCCTCCTCTTTCTCCCAGTCTCTTTTAGACTTGGCTTGTCTCTGGATAGTCTTTCCTTGTGGTTCACACCCCCCTCCTGGATACACATTCCTCTCCTTTTTTCCATCTGCATTTACTCTGCCTTTGTTGGGGGACTGGAGAAACTGTTCCCAGGACAAAGGAATGACTCAGCGAGCTGGTGGGTCATTTCTAAGCCCTGAGTCACGGGCACCCAGCCCAGCCCGGTGTCAGGACCCCCTCAGAGCTCCCCATCTCAGCAGGAGACCAGAGGAGTCAGGCAACAAGAAGAATGTGTCTGCCTTTCCTCTTAATAGTGCTGAAAGGTATTTCGCCTCTCTTTTGTTTTCCTCTCCCCCTCACCCCGGTCTCCATTCTCACCCTCCCTGCAAAGACCAGCGGAGATGCTGGCAGAGGCTCTTGTATGTGCCTGGTCAGAGAGCCAGGGATGGAGGGTCCTCTGTCTCTGTGTCTGCGGGCAAGCTTTGGTCCTGAGCCTTGATTTCCTTATCTGTAAAATGAAGGGAGAGGGAGTGGGTCAGAAGGTTTTTGAAGGACCCTTCTACCTCTAAGTCAGGGTTGGAGGCACTGAATTCCTTCCACAGGCACATTCATTCTGCAGAGAGAGCAGTTTTCTTTCTTGCCTGCCTCTGTCATCTGGAGGGAATTGCCAACTATTATGTTAAAATTCCAGCCACAGCAGCAAAGACATCCATTCTCTCTGACGTGGAACCACAAGTGGAGGGGGAAAAAAATCCCGTAGTTAGGAGTGGAGTCTGTGAGGCTCAGTCCTTCCCTGCAGAGCAGAGCTCCTCATCTCGGTAGGGTAGAGGTCTGTCAGTAGGTGGATGGCCCTCATTTGGACTAAGCCAAAAGTTCATCTCAGCTATTGACAGTCACCACCTTGGCTCGCTCAGGCGTGCCCTTTGTCAGTCCACACTGTACAGAGGAGGTCCAACTTAGTTATAGAACTGAGAATGCCAAAGCTGAAAGAGGACTTAGAATCACAGAAGAGAAAATGCGAAGATTAGAAAGGGGCTTAGAATCACAAAATAAAGAATGTCAGAGCCAGAAGGGACCATTAGAGAGGCAGAAGGTGTATAGAAAAACCACCCTGGACTTGGAATCAGGAGACCTCAGTCTGCATCTGCATCTCAACTCTGATATAACCCTGGACAGGTAACTTCACTTCTCTAAATCTCAGTTTCCTCATCTGTAAAATGGGGATAATATTGTTCGCACTTTCCCCCTCAGGATTGTTGCACAGATGCTGTGTTAAATTGAAGACACAAATATGAAAGAGAAGATTAATCTTTGATATCAGGGGGTTTACTTTCTAAATAAGACAACTCAAAACACACAGGGTTGTAGACACCAAGATGAGGCATTTTGGTTTGGAAAGCTATAAGAATAATGCAAGGAGACATGGGGAGAATAGCTTATCCCTTTCCAATAGTGATGGCAATACATGGAGGGTAAATCCCAGCAAAAGGGAAGACAGTGTCAGGATATAAGGAGTATGGCTGAAGCCATCTACATACAGTGGTGCATATGAGGCGCTCACCAATCTGGGCTGCAGGGCCCCTTGGCAGGAGTTTCTAGGCTTGGACTCGGGAAATTGTCATTTAGTTGTTTCAGTGACCCCTTTTGGGATGGTTTTCTTGCCAGAGATACTAGGGTGGTTTTGCCATTCCTCCAGCACACTTTACAGGTGAGGAAACTGAGGCAAACAAGGTTAAGCTACTTGTTCAGGGTCATATGGCTAGGAAGCATCTGAGGTGAGATTTGAGCTTAGATCTTCCTGACTCTGGCCTGGCGCTCTATCCACTGTGCCACTGTGTGACCCTGGGCAAGTCACTTAATCTCTATTTACTTCAGTTTCCTCAACTATAAAATGGGGATGTTAATAGCACCTACTTCCCAGGGGATCAAATAAGATAATATATGTGTTAAGCACTTACATAGTGCCTGGTACATAGGTGCTTAATAAATGTTTATTTCTTATCTTCCTTCCTATATAAATAAGTGTTATTATTGTTATTATTATTATAGAATATGATATACAAGATGTTATTATTAATATAGAATATTATTATTAATATGGAATAGAATATAGAGATATGCTCACTATAGATGGACATGGGCTTGGAGGGGAAAGGTAATATAATGTACTTATCAAACAGGAGCTTCTGCTTTTCTGACTCAACCCACTTTAAACTGATTTTTCAGTTCAGTTTTATAAGCATTTATTAAGCACCTACTGTGTGCAGGGTACCATGTTTGACACTAGGGGAACTACAAAGATAGAAGAAGATAGGACTGAGTCACCAAGATCTGCTTGGCCTCTTGATTGCTGTGTCACTCCCATCAAAGTGCCATGAAATGGTACAGACACTGGGATCTGGGGACCCATAGGAGAGAGATATCTCTTCGGTTCTGGGGCATTGGGGAGAGCCCCATGAAGAAGATGCAATCTAACAGATGATGTTCCAGGGGAAGGTACTCCTAGTGGAGGGAGTAATGTGACCAGAGGTAGAGACAGGACCATGCAGGTGTGTGTGTGTGTGTGTGTGTGTGTGTGTGTGTGTGTGTGTGTGTGTGTGTGTGTGTAGGAGGGGCTGGGAGATACAGGAAGTCATCCAGCTGGGCTGGAGTATTGAAGGAGCAAGAGAACAGTAAGAGATCAATGCAAACAAAGGTTCAATTACACATCTTATCTTAATTTTACAACAAAGATAGCTGTTACTATCCTGATTTTACGGATTAAAAAAAAAAAACAAAACTGAGACCCAGAAAGGTTCAGTGACTTGCCCCAGGTCACATAGCAAGTTCGATTCAGAACCAGGAAGAGGCCTTGGTGGCTTGATGCTTCCTCCCCACCCTTCCCCAGCAGGGATGGTCCCACTTGGCCGTATTGCTCTCTTATCCTCCTGGTCGCAGTACAATCCAATCTGTCACAGGTACAGCGGGCCACCGAGATATGCAGAGCCTGGTCCTCCCAAGCAGAAATGATGGCCTTTGCTTCCTTTGATTAATCAAGCACATGTTCTCTTCTATTAGGAGGGATTAAGTTGGTACTGCACCAGGGGCCTGGTTTGCCTATAAATCATCCCCTGCTTGCAACAGCAATTCCCATCCAGGACTCACTCCAGCGCTTATTATAAAGATGGTTAGCTGGGCCCATCTCCTGCTGAATAAATGAGGTCCCTATCTGAAAAACCTCCAGTCTCACAGCCCAGCAGAGCTGCTATCCACATTGGGAGGTGGTTTTTCAGATGCTGAGGAAATGTGGTCATGTCATTTTCCATCCCTAAAGGCCAAACCTTTATTTGTGCAAACTGGATCTCCATAAACAATCATTCCATCTGCCCAGCCTCCAACACGGGATCTGACTGATGGTGAGGGAATGACATTGCTTCCTTAAGAACTTAGAGAGGAGGGGGCAGCTAGGTGGTACAGTGGAAAGAGCTCTGGCCTTGGAGTCAGAAGGACCTAAGTTCAAATGTAGTCTCAGACACATGATACTTACCAGCTGTGTGACCCTGGGCAAGTCATTTAACCCCATTGCCTAGCCAAAAAAAAAAAAGAAAGTAAGAATTTAGAGAGGAAAGGAATTGATATGAAGAAGAAAGAGGGAAAGTCATTGAGCTTAGAATCATGGATTGCCTTTCCTGGGAAGGAACTTTGAGATGATTTAATTCAATTACCTGCACCCTCCCTCACTTTTTTTTTTTAGCAGAAGTGGAAGCTGAGAGTGAGAGGGAAGTGGATGGACTTGGTTGTGGTCTTGGTCATAGAGTGAATTAATGACAGAGTGAGGACCAGAAACCAGGTCTTCTGTTCTCAGTCCCAGGGCCCTTTCCACTACTCTCCTTTCATTTTTAGTGGCTCATATTTTATTTTTTATATTATCATTATTGTTGTTGTTATGATAACGGAAGATGATGAAGACTTATGATGCATTGACCAGGCCCCCCCAATAACCAGGCCTGATCAGTATCAAGAACAGTAACAGCTACCATTTACATAGCTATGCTTTAAGATTTACAAAGAAGAAGAAATAGAGTCTCAGACAGAGATCACACAGCTAATGAGGAAGGAATTCTAATCTTGGTTCAGGCCCAGGCTGGCACTCTGCAGTCAGGAAGACCTGAGTTCAAAAGCAGCCTCAAACACTGCCTAGTTGTGTGACCCTAGGCAAGTCATTTAACCAGTCTTTGCCTCAGTTTCCCCACATTCCCATAATGATAGTACCTACCTCCCAGAGTTCTTGTGAGGATCAAATGAGTTAGTATATGTAAAGTGTTTTGTAAACTTTAAAACATTACCAATTCTTGACACTTGAGTATGAATGAGTTCAGGTTTCCTTCTTGAGAGCAGGAGAGTTAGGGAGGTCTAGTTAGTAGTGAAGGAGTGCACTGAGCCTCAAGTCAGGAAGATCTGAGTTCAAATCTGGCTTCAGACATTTAGTAGCTGTGGGGCCCTAGGCAAGTCATTTAACCCTTATTTGCTGCATTCCTGATCTGTGAAATGGGTACACACTAGAGAAGAAAATGGCAAGCCACTCCAGTATTTCACCAAGAAAACGTCACAGACTTGTCTCTGGGGTCACGCAGAGTGGGACATAATGAATGACTGAACAGCAACTTCAACAAGTTAGTATTGATTATTTTAAATTTTTTTTAGTTTTTAGGCAATTGGGGTTAAGTGACTTGCCCAGGGTCACACAGCTAGTGTCAAGTGTTTGGTCTGAGGTCACATTTGAACCCAGGTCCTCCTGACTTCAGGGCTGGTGCTCTATCCACTACGCCACCTAGCTGCCCCAAGAAGTTAGCACTGAAAGCTGATTAATGTTAGGAACTGTAAACTGTTAGGGTCTGGTCAGGGGAAAGGGCACAGAATCCTAGATTTAGAGCTGGAAGGAGCCTTAGGGGCTACGTGGGAAACTGAGGCACAGAGAAATTAAGTGATTTATCCAAGGTCATGAAGCTAGTAAGAGACCGAGCTGGGATTCCGATCCAAGGGTCCTGGCTGCTGGTGCAGTACATTTTCCTGTTATATGTCTTGGTTAATGTATGGTTCTGGTTAGCGATTAGTGGTAGGTCCTGGTTGACACATTTGGAGTCCCCAGAGCTACCCAGACTTGGCCTTGGAACACAGCATAACATGGAAACGATGTGCACACATGTGGTGGGAGGAGCTTCTTATCTCATGAACCCTGGGCTTACTGAGCCAAAAAAAAAAATTGGGTACCAGCTTTTTCCTTGAGCATAGGTCCTCTGGATTGGGGAAGATGGATTAGGGTTGCTACCACCTCCTCTTCCTCAGTTCTGTCTCCAGCCTCTCTCCTCTTCCTGCCATGGATTCCCAGCTGATTATCTCTGAGGAAAGAAACTTAATAAGGCCCAGAATACATCTCCCATTCCAGACACCTGGGTAATAAAACAGCAGCCTTGATGAGGTGGCTCCCAGACCTCGCAGAGAATTTAGGAACTTCCACGTGTCCCCTTTGAGGGAATCACTGGCAGATTTTATTGGGAAGTCATCTCTACCACCCTATCCCCCTCAAACACACACAGAGTTTCTCCCCAATTTTAAAAAAGACAGAAGCTTCTTGGAGATGGAAGAGGAATTCAAAATCACTTAGTCATAGAAGCCACAGAAGTAGGAAACAGAAAGGCAAATTTCAGTTTAATATGAGCAAAAATTGGAGAACCATAGGCAAATAAAGAAGTTTAGAATTGAGAGTGACCCCAGAGACCTTCTGTTCCAACTTTCTCATTTTTCAGACAGAGAAACTGAGGCCAAGAGTGACTTAGCCAAGGTCACACACAGAGTAAGTAGCATAGCCAACATTTGACATAATTTTTGTTTGTTTTGGGAGGTAATTGGGGTTAAGTGACTTGCCTGTGGTTACACACCTAGTAAGTGTCTGAGGCCAGATTTAAACTAAAGTTTTTCTAACTCCAGGGCTGCTGTTCTGTCCACTATGCCACCTAGCTGCTCCTAAAAAAATGTAAATAATTTAACTCCATTGAGTCCCTTATGATTACTCTTCTTTTCTTTCTTTTTTTTAAAATCACAATCATTTGACTCAAAATCCATTGTTATTTCCACTGTTCCTCAACGCATCCTAAAATGAAAAGTCATGCCATTGTAAGTAGTGAGCTTTCTATAAATCAAGAAGATGGTAGATGTACCATTATCTGGCAAGAAACAGGGGGAATTCGTAGGCTGAGTGAGAACTGAAATAAATAACTTGTGGTCTCTTCCAGCCCTGAAAATCTAAGACTCTTTGTGGTCAGGGGAGTGGAATTGCATACTCTGGGTTGTTCATTCTAATGGCTGTTAATGGTCATTTATGCGCTAAAGATGGGCGATAACAATATAGACATACTTTGCAGATTCTATGTGGATAAGAAGTAACACCAGGCTCAAAAAAATCCTCTCCCATTTAGTATTATTTTATCATTATGTCATAGAATATATCAAAGAATGTAACATTATAAAGAGAACTTATCACAAAGTCAATAAGCCCTGGTTTCAGGTTCAGCCTCTGACCCGTCCTGGATGTGTCCCTGAGCAGATCAGTATTCTCAGAATTCTAGGCAACTTTCTGAGGCAGGAAAGTTTCCAACCTGCTTTGATAGAGAGAGTTTCCTAACCTTGGAATTCCCTAAACCAATAAAATCGCTTGTTTTGTTATTCTGGTTCAGCTGTTTTTCAATCATGTCCAACTCTTTGTGATCCCTTTTTGGGAGTTTCTTGGTTTGCCGTTTCCTTTTCCAGCTCATTTTACAGATGAGGAAACTGAGGCAAACAGGGTTAAATAACTTGCCTGGGGTCACACAACTAGTATGAGGCTGGATTTGAACTCAGGTCTTCCTGATTCCAGGCCTGGCACTCCATTTACTATACCACCTAGCTGCCTAACTGGTCCAGATAATATCCCTATAATTATTACAGTTGGAGCAGTGTCATGGTGGATAGAGTAAGATAGTCTTGGAGTCAGGAAGACCTGAATTCAAATTCAGACTCAGCCATTTACTTATCTTCGTGACCCTGGGCAAGGCACTTAACCACTGCCAGACTTGGTTTCCTCAACTGTAATATGGGGCTATTAATAGCATCCATCTCCCAGTGTTGTTGCGAGGATCAAATGAGATCATAGTTGTAAAGTGCTTAGCATAGTGCCTGGCACGTAGTAGGTGCACAACAAATATTTGCAGACACTTTGCCGATCTGAAAGCACTAAATAAATGTCAGCTGTTAGTAGTAATAGTGAATGGTAGAGTCAAAAATTCAAATGCAGGTCTTTAGACCTCAAAGTAGTGTTCTTTCCATAGCACTAAACTTCCTCTTTGTTAAGATACTTTGTGGCAGAAGCCAATTCAAGATATTTCCTCGTACTATAGGAAAGGACAGGGTCTGAGATGCTAAAGACATCTCCCTTAGATGGAATACTGCCTGGGGAAGCAAAAGGACAGGTATAGTATGATCAGCTTCCTACACCTGGAAAGAGCTCCTGCTACAGCTCACCTAGCCCAACCCCAGTCCCTGTATTTTACCGAGGAGGAAACTGAGGCTCAGAAAAGAGGACAGACTTATCTGAGGTTGTGGAAGAGGTAAAAAGAAATACCATTTGAATTCAAGTTGTCTGGCTTCAAATCCAATTTTTCTGTCTTATTACGTTGCTACACCTTAGACTGAGGGACTCCTGTAAAGGCTAAGAGCTGTCAGAGAGGGAAGTCAGGGGGAGAGTGGGGAGGTGAAACGCCCCAGGTCATGCTCAAGATGATTTTTCCTGGAAGAAAGTGACTGTGAAAAGCCCATTTATGAGGTAGGGAGAGAAAACCTTTAGAGAGTTGGCTTAGAAGTGAGAATTAAGGCTAATGTGTCCACTGAGAATAAGAGACTCCATGTGGATGGATTATGCTGCTAGAATTTTTTTTTAAAAATGACTCCCCCTATTTCAAAGCCATCTTCAAATGGCACCTCCTCCAGGGAGCCTCCTCTGGCTAATACGGGGCAAGGTAGGAGCCCTGAAAGGTGTTGATGAGACAATGGAACTCCGCTCCCCCCTTCCCTGAAGCCTCCCCACTCAGCCTCATGCTGAAAGAAACGGGCGCTGGGGCTCTTAGGAGAGGCTGAACAATTGTTTCATCAGGCAGAGACTGCCTGGCAGATGGCTCTGAGAACAAAGAGTAGATTTTTCCCTCCTTGATTTTCCCTCCTTTCCTTAGAATCACTTTAAAATGTGCTTGCATCAATGAGATCATTCACACACGCAGTCACTGGCTCTCGCCTGTGCATACACAGCACATCACCGCACAAATTTGCATGCAGACCCGCATTGGCGCATTCACAAGTATATACATGCATTCATACCCACACCCTCAATTCGACTCAACAAACAATTCCACAAACATCATTAAATGCCTGCCACGTCCTTGGCCCTGGGCACTTCAATGTATTTATCAGTGTCTTGGATGAAGGTATAGAAGGCATGCTTGTCTAATTTCCAGGTGACACAGAGCTGCAAAGGAGAGCTGATGCCTTGGGCCACTCTAAAAGACCTGGATGGCGTGATTCCTCCAGAATAGAGCTTTTTAGCCAGGGAAGGGAGATTTTCTTCACCAAGAGTTATTTCAAGGATAACTCCAAGGTGGAGAATTTCCAAGTTCAGGAATGATTTGGTCAGACCCTTTAAAGAAAGCAGATTTCCTGATGGAGCATGCACGCTTCTTGGAGAAAGAGGAGAATTACCCACACAGTTTCTGCTCGGGGCAAAGCCTGAGAGGGCAAAGCCAGTGAGTTACGTAGACTGTAATAAGGGGATTACTTGCTCAGCCTCCCTCCAAATGTGTTTACCTTCTGGAAGGAAGTCTAAACCAGAGGGTGGTATTAAGAGACTTGGGACAACTGTGTAGAACAATGAGGGTAGAGGGAATCACTAGAATAGTCACTGATGGTAACCCCAACATCAGTTCCCTTTTTGAGGGAGCAGGGAATGATGTGGCACTGAAAGGCTGAGAACTTTATGTGTTTTCTTTTGTTTGTGGAATCTCCTGTGAGTTTTTTGTGTGTCATATGCTATTTCTGTGACTTACAAATAAAAACTATCTTAATTTGTGTGAGCCACCTTGAACACTTGGATGGGAACTCAGAATCCTTTTTATCAATACTTGGAGAAATCTAGACTCCCTAAAAGAGTCTTGGGTCTCCCCCAACCTGAAGTTCCTGGACCATACTTTGAGAACCTTAAGAGAATGAACTAGATGAGGACAGATGTGAGAGATGAGGTGGAGGTAGAATTGATAAAACTCGGTAACTGATTAGATATGTGTGGTGAGAGTCACAGGTGAATCCAAGGTGATGGCCCTGGGCATAAGATGTAGTTTCAGGCTGCAGAGATCTCATTGTCCAGACATGTCTACCCTTCTTCAAAAATGTAAGTCATCAGGGCAGCTAGGTGGCACAGTAGATAGAGCACCTGCCCTTGAGTCAGGAGGACCTGAGTTCAAATCCAGTCTCAGACCAAACATTTGAGACACTAGCTGTGCGAACCTGGGCAAGTCACTTAACCCCAATTGCCTTGCTAAACAAACAAAAAAAAATTGTAAGTCATCCCTGTGAGAAGAGGTGCAGCACCTTGGCCAGCTTTGGATGGGAGAGATGCTTGGCTTTTCATTATATTCCTCATAGATGAGAAGAAATAACAATTTCTCTCACCAGGACACCTGTTAGAATTGGAACCTCAGAAACTGTGTGTTGGTATATGTGGGAAATACAAGAATGAGGGAAAGGGTGTATTGAGCCAGTTACTACAGACTCTGAACCATAGCTAGGCCTTTCATTTACAGCTTGAGTGAGTGTGGCCTAGGAAAAGTTGGCTTTGACATTGATTTCTTTTACATATGGCGATCATTTCTTGCCTCTTGCACAGGCCGCTTCCCATGCCTGGAATGCCCTTGCTCTTTCCCTCTAGCTCTTGGAATCCTAGCTCACTTCAGGACTCAGAATGAGGGCCTCTTCTTACAAGAGGTCTTTCCCAATCCCTCTAGCCCAAATGAATGTCCTGCCGCCCCAAGTGATATTATTTATATTAGATTTCCATTCGTATCCATAAAAAGAGAGATGCATTGTCCTGTCAACTAGGGCATAGATGGGACGTCAGGGGCCCTGGCTTATTTATCTTTTATGGCTGGCCCAGAGAAAAACATTGTGGCATAGGGGAGGGGTGATCTGGAAGCCAGAAAGACCTGGGTTCAGGTGCTGTCTCTGATACATATAGAAGGTGATCCTGGGCCAGAGTCCTTTCAGAGTCCTATGCAATTGTCTAAGACCAGGGAGCCAGAGAAGGTGCCTCTCTGCACTGCTAGGGTGAATTCCTTTCCTTCAGAGTTCAGACTTAATCTCTCTCTTCCTGTCTCTGTCTCTCTGTCTTTCTCTCTTTCTCTGTCTGTCTCTGTCTCCATTAGTCTCTGTCCTGTCTGTATTTTTATTACTCTCTCTCTCTATCTCTTTCTGTCTCTGCCCCCATCTATCTCTGTCTTGTCTCTATCTCTATTTCTCTCTGTCTCTCTTTCTGTCTCTGTATTTCTCTCTGTCTCTGTCTCCATCTATCTCTATCTTGCTGTCTACCTCTTTCACATATGCATCTATATATGTCTATCTATATCTATATCTATCTATCTACATATCTACCTATCTATATAGATATATATCCCCTCATCCTCCTCCCTCAAATAGAATGTAAGCTCCTTGAGGGCAGAAACTAGTTTATTTTATATCTGTATCCCAGTGCTTTGAGGACATATAGTAGGAACTTTTCAAATAAGTGCTTACTGAATGAATGAATGAATGAAGCACTCTATGATCATGAAAGTTGCCCCACAGTAGACTAGGCTGTCTTAGAAGGTAGTGAGACAGCCATATCTTATGGTCTTCAAGCAGAGGCAGATGACCACTTGCTAGGGATGTCATAGGAGGCATTCTGACTTCAGATAGGGCTCAAACTAGATGCTCTATGAGATCTCTTCTAACTCAGATTTGATGATTCCATGAAGTGGACTGGATTTTAACAAGCAGAGATTTGAGAACTGGCATTCTAGATACAAATACTAAAAGAAATCAAAACAGCAGGACATAGAAATATGGAGATGTAGACATAAGAACTAGAATGTGATTTTCTTGTGTCTAATGAGCTAAGGGGCATGGTGAATAGAATGCTGGACTTGGAGTCAGGTAGGCCTGAGTTCAAATCCAGCCTCAGACACTTACTAGCTGTGTGACCTTGGGCAAATAACCTAACCTCTGTTTGCCTTAGTTTCCTCATTTCTAAAATGAGGATCCTAATAGTATCTATTTCCTGGGGTTCTTATGAAGATTGAATGAGATCATATTTGTAAAGTACTTAGCACGGTGCTTAATAAATGATTGTTTTCTGCCTTCTGACTGTGTGATACCAGATTAAGAAGGCTCTGACCTAATTGGCTGGATTTGGACAGGGCTTCTCAGCCTTGACTTTGTGGCTGTGAGGTACTGCAAGTGGGAATTTGAAGAAGGGAAATGCACATATGTGAACACACTACATCTAGATGATGCAAAAAGAGAGTGCTGAGCCTGGAAGTAGGATGCTTTGAGTTCAAATTCACCCTCAGACACTTACTAGCTATGTCACTCTGGACAAGTCACTTAACTGTTCTCTGCCTTAGTTTCCTCATCTTATAAAATGAGGATAACAATAACATCTACTTCCCAAGGTTGTTGTATGGCTCAAATGAGATCATAATGTAATGTGCCTTTGCAAATCTTAAAGTAGCATATAAATACTAAATCATCACCATCATCATCATAATCATCATCATTATTGCCACATTTTAAGGAATTCACATATATACCTAGAGAGGGGTCTTTAAAGGCCAGGGAAAGACTGAAAGGGTAATCATTTGTCAGGGTGTTCAGAGTCCTGCCCTTGTGGTCCAGGAGGCAGGGAAAGCATCCCTAGGCAGCCTCTCGCCATAATGGGTCTGGTTTGTCAGGCTCCCGATCGATCTCAGACAGGTAATGCTGTGAGCTTCCAATCATTCTAAATTCATTTGGAATTCAGCATCATAGCAGGGGAGCTGGGTGAATTCATTAAACATTGTCAGAAATGGCCTCTCTGCTGGCGGAGTCTGCCCCTGAAATCCAATGCTAATTAAGCCTTATTTTGTGGAGACATAAAGAGCTATGGCCCTTTTTTTCTCCCTACAAGAGCATTCATCTGCCTTTCTACTGCAAACATGAATTATTTACAAAGGTCTGTTCAGACCTTGGACTCTAGATTCGGAAGTAGCTACTATGGAAGGAAATAGGGTTTCTCTGATAGAGGAGAGATAGGCTGGGCTGGGGTGAGCATGCTAAGCACTAAGGGACTCCTTAAAAATCCCTTTGACAGGCAGATTGAGTAGTAGAAAGAGTATCATAACTGGCACCAGCAAGATCTACATTCAAATCCTACCTGGTTGAAACTGAGCAAGTTACTTACCTGCTCTGTTTACTGGTCTGTAAAATGGTACAATCACAGCAATTTTCTCACAAGGTTGTTGTGAGGCTCAAATAAGGTAATGCATGATGTTTTCCACACTGTAAAGTGTTAGCAATCAATGTAGAAACACTTACTGTGTGCTGTGTGCTGTCCAAATGCAAAAATTAGGCAGTCACAATCAAATTTATAAGAATACAACTGATTCCCTAATTGATAAATGGTCAAAGAATATGAAGAAATTAAAGCTATCTATAGTCACATGAAAAAATACTCTAAATCACTATTGATTAGAGAAATGCAAATCAAAACAGCTCTGAGGCATCGCATCACACCTGCCAGATTGGCTAACATGACAAAACAGGAAAATGATCAATATTGGAGAAGATATGGGGAAACTGGGACACTGATGCGTTGTTGATGGAGTTATGAACTGATCCAACCATTTAGAGAGCAATTTGGAACAATGCCCAAAAGGCTATAAAAATGTGAATACCCTTTGACCCAGCAATAGCACTTCTAGGGCTGTATCCCAAAGAGATCATAAAAATGGGGAAAAGACCCACATGTACAAAAATATTTATAGCAGTCCTTTCTGTGGTGGCAAAGAATTGGAAATTGAGGGGATGCCCATCAATTGGGGAATGGCTGAACAAGTTGTGGTGTATGAATATAATGGAATGATGAGCAGGCAGACTTCAGAAAAACCTGGAAAGATTTGTATGGACTGATGCTGAGTAAAGTGAGAAGAACCAGGAGAATGTTATACACAGTAACAGTCATGTTGTGCGATGACTAAGTTTAATAGACTTAGCTCTTCTCAGCAATGCAAGGATCCAAGACATCTAAAAAATCTCATAGTGGAAAATACTATACACATACAGAGAAAGAACTACAGAGTTGAAATGTAAATTGAAGGATACCATTTGCTCTTTTTTTTTCTTCTGTGTTGTTTTGTTTCTTCTTTCTTGTGGTTCTTCCTATTGGTTCTAATTCTTCTTTACAACATGACTAATGTGAAAATATATTTAGTAGGAATGTATATGTGGAGCTTATATCAGATTGCATGCCGTCTCGGGGAGGGGGGGCAGGGAAAGAGGGGAAGAAAATTTAAAACTCCCCAAAGAGATCAAACAAATGGGAAAAGGACCCACATGTACAAAAATATTCATAGCAGCTCTTTTTGTGGTAGCAAAGAATTGGAAATTGAGAGGATGCCCATCAATTGGGGAATGGCTGAGCAAGTTGTGGTATATGAATGTAATGGAATACTATTGTGCTATAAGAAATGATGAACAGGCAGACTTCAGAAAAACCTGGAAAGACTTGTATGATCTGATGCTGAGTGAAGTGAGCAGAACCAAGAGGACTTTGTACACAATAACAGCACGGTATGCAATGACTAAGATTGTTAAACTGAACCCTTCTCAGCATTACGAGGATCTAAGACATCTCCAGAGGCCTTGGGATGGAAAATGCTGTCCACATCCAAAGAAAGAACTATGGAAGTCAAATCGCTATCACTTATTTTTACCTTCTGTTGAGTTTTGTTTCATCTTTCTGATGGTTCCTCCTATGGGTTTTAATTTTTACTTACAACTTCACTAATGTGAAAATATGTTTAATGGGTATGTAAATGTAAAGCCTATATCAGATTGTGCACCATCTTGGGGAGGGTGGGGGGGAGGAAGGGGGAGAAAAATTTTCAACTCAAAAGCATATGGAAGTGATTGTTGATAAATCAAAATAAATTAATAAAAAAAAGAAAATGTAAAACTCAAAAGCTTATGAAAGTGAATGTTGAAAACTAAAATAAATTAAGAGGAAAATAATTAGGCAGTCCCTGCCTTCAAGAAACTTATGTTCTGTAGGGAGAGACAATATATATACGTATAAGTATATACCAAATACAGGAATACAGGGATATGGACTGAATTTGTGATTTCAATAGTATGATAAATTCACTGATGAGGAAAATCTATCTATTGACCCAGGTCTTGCCTTCTGTGCAACTCCATAATCTTTGGGAGTTGCCTAGCACACTAAAAGGTTAAATGACTTGCCTAGGGTTACATGGTCAGGATGTGTCAGAGGTAGGACTTGACTCCAGAGATCCCTGAAGATAAGAACTGTTTTTTGGCTTTTTTTTTTTTTTGGCATACTAAGAAATTAGCACAGCTACCAGGCACTTTTAGTACTTTTGTTGTTTACTTGAGTCTGATTCTTCATGACCACATTTGGGGTTTTCTTGGCAAAGATAATGGAGTAGTTTGCCATTTCCTTCTCCAGCTCACTTTACAGATGAGAAAACTGAGGCAAACAGGATGAAGTGACTTGCTCAGAGTCACACAATAGTCAGTATCTGAGGCTGGATTTGAACTCAGGTCTCCCTGACTTTAGGGCTAGTGTTCTATTCACCACGCCACCTAGCTGCCCCACATAGTACTTAGCAGGAGCCTAATAAATACTAGTTGATTCCTATCTATGTGACTCCCCTTCTCTTACCTTCAGCTATAAAATGAAAAGAAAAATCCTATGATCCTTTGCAGCAATCCATTTGATATATTACAAAGAGAGGCTTCATAAGGATCCCATCTTGCCCCACCTTCTGCAATTGAGTTCCATTATTTTTTGTTGTAACCTCTAAAATAGAGTCTTTCCTCCACCTAAAATTAAGCCCCTACCCTGAGAATGAGCTATATATCCAGTTCTAGCCCGAAGCTTGAATATAGTCCCAGACTGAATCCTAACTGACAGCCATCTTGTAGTTGGGTGCTGTTCAGAGATGGTAACCACAAATGACTTGGTGCAGGCCATCCTTACTATTGGAAGCAGCACAGAACCAACTTTCTGCTGATGGTGAGACTCCTAACTGCCCTTTTGTCCCTGTAAGGCATTTTCTTGGTACCGTGAGGTTTGGCTGGGAATTTGCTTACTCTTGAGAAGTGAAGAAGCTTTTATTTCTGTGATTCCAACCCTTCTTTGAGACTTGCTATATGCTGCTTCATCTCAGAGCCTCTGTCCCCTCATAGACATGCCTTAAATTCATGCACTCATAAGACACCAGATCCCTGACAGCAGCTCAATGCCAAATGCTTTTCCTGCCACCTGGATAACAGGGGTAAGACTGTGGTCACCCTGACAAATGATTAACCTTTCAGACTCTCCTCAGCCTCTAATGACCACTCTCTAAGTATATATGTGAATCCTTAAAATGTGGCCATGATGATGATGGAGAGCAGTCTTTCCTACAGGTGTTTATAATAACAGAATCACAAGACTTTAGAGTTGGCAAGGACCTTTGCTTGTAAGATTACAGAGTCAGAGCTCTAGAGCTGAAAGAGACCTGAGGTCTTCTAGCCCAACCCTCTCATTTCACAGATGAGGAAATGGAGTTAAGTTCAACCACCTAATTTTATAGTCGAAGAAAAGGAGATCCCACAGAGGGAAAGGGACATATCCAAGGTCCTGAAACCAATTAATGGCAAAGCTTCTAACCCCTATCAAAGCTACTCTGTTTACTTCACTGCATTCTCATCTAACCCACATCTTTTCATCTTGTCCACAAGGTCAGCATGAGAAACTTGGTCAGAGGCTGTGCTAAAACCAAAGTATGCCACATTGGCAGCCTTACTCTCACTTAGAAGTCTAAAGAATCTGTCCAAAGGGGGAATGAGATTAGTCTTACAGTGCATGTTCTTGAGAAAGCCATACTGACTCTCAGGGATCTTTCTAGTTGTTCAATAGTCATCCTTTTAACAAGCTACTCCAGCATTTTTCTGAGATTCAAATTCAAACTAATTAACCTATGGCTTCTTCTATTTTCTTTGCCCTTGTCAAGTTGCTTGATGCCTTTCCCTTTCCCCATGATCACTGATAGGTGCTCAGCACTCACATCTACCAGTTCTTTCAGTATCCTGGGTTGAAGCTTGTCTAGGCCTCATGACTTGAGTTCACTGGAGGCAAATAGTATTCTCACTATTTTCTCACTTATCTTTGATTTTAACTACGTATTAGCCATGATTTTTTTCTCTTCTTTCCAGTTCAAATATCATTCTTTGTGGCAGAGAAAACAGAAGCTCAATGAGGATTTCTGCCTTTTGTCGGTTATCTCCCTTTTCTCTTGAGGCACGTGATGGTTGGGCCTCATAGGTGGGTCTTCTGATAGAGATTTTCTAGAGACAATGGTGGGGCAGCTAAATGGTGCAGTGGGTAGATTGCCAGGCCTGAAGTTGTGAGGATTCATCTTCCTGAGTTCAAATCCAGCCTTCGATACTTATGACCCTGGGCAAGTCACTTAACCCTGTTTCCCTCAATTTCTTCATCTGTAAAATGATGAGAAGGCAATGATGAACCACTATGGTATCTTTGCCAAGAAAACCCTAAATAAGGTCATGAAGAGTCAGACATCACTGAAAAACAACTCAATGACAAAAAAAAAAAAGAAAGAAAATGGCTACTCCCAAAGGAACAAAATTCCAAGGGTAAAATTTCTGGTACTTCAGCAGGCCTCTGGCAGGAGGATAGGACAACAGATGGGGGAAGAGCATGAAGCTTATGAATCCCATCATGTCACACCATGCATGTGGCTGCCAATAACTAGTTCATCTCATTTTTATAGAGAACTGGGGTTCTGAATGATAAAGTCTGACCTTATAAAACACATTGTAGTCTTAATAGAGGAATAGGAATTACCCAGAGGAGAAGAAATGCTAGGAAAATCACATGAAAAAGAAAAACTGGCCTTTTAAAGAGGAGATGGCTCTTTGTAGTGGAATATATATCTTGGACTGGGCTTCCGGTTCCAGTTTTGCCATTAATCGGTTTCAGGACCTTGGACATGTCCCTTCTCCTCTATGGGGTCTTTTTTTCTTCAATTGTAAAATTAGGTGGTTGAACTTAACTCTGTTTCCTCATCTGTAAAATGAGAGGGTTGGGCTAGAAGACCTCAGGTCCCTGTCAGCTCTAGAGCTCCGATCCTGTAATCTCAGGATCAAAGGCCCTTGACAACTCCAAAGTTTTGTAATTCTGTTATTATAAGCACCTGTAAGAAATAGACTCCTCTCCATTCTTGAACCTCTTGAGCCATTCTCTATGATTCCTCCTGCCCACATTATAACTTGTGCTATAATTCTCTCTGGATGTCTTCTTTTTTTAAAAAAAATATTGTTTTGGCTAACGAAAAGTAGATTTTCTCTACCTCTCCCCTACCCTCCCTCTACCATTGGAAAAGAAAAGAAAAAGAAAACAATCATAACAAATATGCATAATCAAGAAAAATGAGTTCCTGCATTGGCCATGTCCAGATACACCCATACATACACACACAATCACACACACATATATGTACATACACATTATATATATATATATATATATATATATATATATATATATATATATATATATAATTTTATGTGTATATATGTATTTGTGTGTGTGTGTGTGTATGTATAACATTCAGCATACTGAGATTGTGAGTGTGTTTTGTTTTTTGTTTTTTGTTGTCTTTTTTTTCTTTTTTCTTTTTGCTTAGGCAATTGGGGTTAAGTGACTTGCCCAGGGTCACACAGCTAGTAAGTGTCAAATGTCTGAGGTCGCATTTGATCTCAGGACTCCCTGACTCCAAGGCCAGAGTTCTATCCGCTGCACCACTTAGCTGCCCCTGACTGTGAGTGTATTTTAACTGACCTTTGTATTTCCCCTAGCATCTAACATAGTACACATAATAGGCCAGAATACATTTATATTCAATTTATTTGAATTTCTTTGTTTCCCTCACAGTGTGGGCCTAGGTAGGGGCTCAGTAAATTCTTTTTTTTTTTAATTTATTTATTTTGAATTATCAGCAATCACTTCCATAAGCTCTTGAGTTTTAAATTTTTCTCCCTCTCTCTCCCCATCTCCCTCCCCAAGATGGCGTGCAATCTGATATAGGCTATACATACACATTCCTATTAAACATATTTTCACATTAGTCATGTTGTAAGGAAGAATTAGAACCAATAGGAGGAACCACCAGAAAGAGGAAACAAAACACAACAGAAGAAAAAAAAGCAATTAAGGATGCTTTGATCTACATTCCAACTCCACAGTTCTTTCTTTGGCTGTGGAGAGCATTTTCCATCCTGAGGCCTTTGGAGATGTCTTAGATCCTTGTGTTGCTGAGAAGGGTTAAGTCTATCAATATTAGTCATCGCACAACATGGCTGTTACTGTGTACAACGTTTTCCTGGTTCTTCTCATTTCACTCAGCATCAGACCATACAAGTCTTTTCAGGTTTTTCTGAAGTTGTCTTGTTCATCTCAGTAAATTCTTGTGGAATGGTATGGTGCACTGGAAAAAATGCTGAAATGAGATTCAGGGAATTGCGGTTCAGATCCCCAGCCTGCCTCTGCTACTTCCCACCTAGGTGCTTTTGGCTATTTCTCTTTCTTACATCCCTCACTGGACACTACTTCTATACTGTACCTTATTCTGCCCAGAATCAGTCCTCCTCCTCATTTCTCAGTGACCCCTCCAAACTAGGCCTCTCTGCCCCCCACTTTGTGGTTTCCCTTTAAGCATTCTGTTTTCCCATGAGATCATATTCTTCTTGTAGTCTGGCTTGCTTGTATTGCATTCCCAGGGCTTAGCAGAAATGCTGTCACGTAGTAAATGCTTAATAAATCTGTCTATTATAAAGCAATTTGTAATAATAGCTAGCATTTACATAGCACTTTAAAACTTGCAAAGCACTTTACAAATATGATCTTATTTGATCTTCAAAACAATCTAAGGAGGTAGGTGCTATTACAATCCCCATTTTACATTTGAGGAAACTGAGGCAGAGACAGGTTAAGTGACTTACCCAGGGTCACACAGCTAGTAAGTGTCTGAGGTCAAATTTGAATGGAAATCTTCTCAAACTCAAGACTAGTGCTCTGACCACTGCCTCTCTAGTTTGTAATGAAGGAATTTTACACATTTGATTCAATTCTCTGCTGAGCACTAAAGGAGCTACTAAGTAAAAATGACAAACTCTGCTCTTGTGGGGCCTGTGATCTAGTTAATGGTTAATACTGAAATCTTATTAACTGTTAAGTGATAAGGATACCAGAGAGGTAAAGATTGGCAAGTAGTATGTGAAGGATAGATCCAGGGTGCTGTAAGGCTCAAAAGAAATCATAGATATAAAGCCCTTTGCAAACCCCTGAAGTGCCATATAAAGGCCTGTTGCTGTTGTTGTGGTTGTGGTTGTGATTTTTGTTGTTGTGGCTCACCAGCCTCTAGCTGGTGCTGACTTCATTCCCTGTACTCCAGCTGAGCTCAAGCTCAATGTTTATAAAGCAATACAAGGGTGTGCTGGTAGATATTTAACAACCAGGCTTTAAAAAAAATGTATGCACATCCTTTCAAGTTTAATCTGCATTATCAAATCACATTATCACAGTACCAAATCTAGAAATCAACAACACAATAAGTCAAGCCTGGATTTATAGCCATTGCTGATATCTGACGTGCGAACACTTCCTGCAAACATTTAACAGCCGGTTCTTAGAAGCAGGTTAGAGCTGGTTCCAGCACACCCCAGGAGAGAATGATAGAGTGATAGAGACTAGAGGAAGAAATGACTGCAACTGAGGGGTGGATGGATGACTTTGAGAGGAATTGTAGAGGTAGATATGGCAAAGTTTAGCAACTGAGTGGGTATGAGAGATGAGAGAGAGGAAAGTGTGGGGCATAGGACAGGTAAGTAGGTAATGTAACTATTACCATCCCCATTTTATAAATAAAGAAACAAGAGCTCAGAAGGAGGAGGGATTTTCTCTTGCTCACACAGCTAGTAAGAGTCACAGGTAGGTCTCAAAACTGTGTCAGCTGACTCCAAGACCAGAGGTCTTTCCACCACATCAGGCTGTCTCGTGGAGTGAAGAATGTGCTTTTCCTTCACAACCTCAGGAGTTTAATAGCACAGAATTATATAAATTTTCAGAGGAGGAAGAGGCACCATGTTAAAGTGGAATGAGCACAGGATTTGGAATCAGAGAATATGGGCTTCTATCTGGTTCTGTTACTAACCAATAACTTAGGAAAAATCACCTCAAGTCATTAAGTCAAGTCAATAAGCATTTATTAAGCACCCACTACATGCCAGGCACTGTACTGAATGTTAAGGATGGGAAGAAAGGCAAATAGAATCCATGCTGTCAAGGAGCTCACAGTTTAATGTGGGAGATAATTTAATGTGTGAGACAATTTGTAAACAACTATGTACAAGTGAGATATTTGTTGCTGTTCAGTCATTTTTCAGTCATGTCTGACTCTTCACAGGTGCATTTGGGGTTTTCTTGGCAAAGATACTGGAGTGGTTTGCCATTTCCTTCTCCAGCTCATTTTACAGATGAGGAAACTGGGGCAAATAGGGTTCAGTGACTTGCCCAGGGTCATACAGCTAGTAAGTGTCTGCAGCCAGATTTGAGCTTAGGGATGATGAGTTTTCTTGACTCTAGGCTCAGCACTCTGTCCATAGTGCCACCTAGCTGTTCCCCAATCAAGATACAGACAGAATAAACTGGGGATCATCTCAGAAGGGAAAAAAATCCTAAGATTAAGGATTTGGAAAGTCTTCTTGAAGAAGGTAGAACTTTAGCTGAATCTGTTTACTTATCTGTGAAATGAAGTGATTGTACAAGATGATTTCAAGGGAGTCTCTCATCTTTAGATCCTGTGATCTTGTGAAATTAGTTCTAGCTATAGGATTATCAGAGATCTTGGAGGAGGTAGTATTTAAGAGAAGCCTTGAATGCTGGGTGGGATTTTAGCAATCAAAGATGGTGAGGAAACACCTGGGAAGTGGCACTGGAGTGGGAGGGTAGACGAGTCAAAAGTTCACCTATTAGACCTGGGGGACCCCAGGATGAAATCCACAGTACTTGTGAAAAGGAGCTAAGGATGATGGCCCCAAACTGGAAGGAGACCAAACCCAAATAACTATAATGTTCAGTGATATATGACCAGTGTATTTTTTTTTACCAGTCCTGTGATTTCATTAGTATAGGACAATGAGAAAGCAACCTTTACCAATGTATTTCAGCACCTACTCTGTAGTTTACAGTCTTAGAGAGTTGGTGGGACAATGAGAGAATAACTGATTTGCCCGGGGTTACCATGACAGTATGTGACAGACAGGAGACTTGAACCCAGATATTTTCCTGACCCAAGGCCAACTCTCCATCCACTATGTTACACTACCTCTCTACTGTGTTCGACACCTAAAAAACAAAGTGCTCCGTCATTTATGAGACACAAACACCCTTGCAGTTTTGGCTGCTGAAAGATACCGCTGGGGCAGCTAGGTGGCGTTGTGGATAGAGCACGGGCCCTGAAGTCAGAAGTGAGTTCAAATGTGGCCTCAGACCAAACACTTGGCACTTAATAGCTGTGTGCCCTGGGCAAGTCACTTAACCCCAACTGCCTTAAAAAAAAAAGGGGGATACTGCTGACTCATATTGAGCTTACAGTCACTAAGTTCCCCAGATTTCTTTCAGACAAACTGCTATCTGACCATACCTCCTCATCTTGTACTGGGGAATTTTTAAAAACTGAGATGTAAGATTTTTACGTTTATATCTACAGATTTTCACCTCATTAGATTCAGTCCAATGCTCTAGCCTATCAAGGTCTTTTTCTGAATCATGACTCTGTTCCGCAACGGGTAGGCCATTCCTCCTAGCTTTGCGTCATTTGAAAAGCATGCAATTTATGGCTTTGGCCAAGGTATTGAAATTGTGACAGACCTCCACTAGATGGCTCTTGCCAAGTTAACGTTGAGCTATCAATGACTCCTCTTTGAGTACAGACATGCACATAGTTTCAAATCTATCTAATCTTCTAATCAATGAATCTAACAGCATTTAGCAAGTACCTACTATGGACCAGGTACTGGCACTGACATCGTATACAAGTACAATGAATGAAACAATTTCTCCTCAAAAAGAGTTTACCTTCTAATGAAAGAAACAAGTTCATATATAAGCATGTACAGAATAAATAGGAAAATAAATACAAAGGAGTTAAATACAACAATAGTATGAGATAATTTGCCAAATGATCAGCTGAAGTATAGATAATTTATGTCTATATTTCCCAACTCTGATAGTTCAGTAACTCCGTCAAAAATGGAAATAAGGTTAATCTAGCAGAACCTGTTCATGGATGAAGCCGCAATGTCTCTGTTGTTACCATGCCAGGTTACCATTATTTGTCTATTTATGTTCAAGGTCTTTGAGATTTCTTCTTCCTGGAACCTTTGGTACTTTCACTCTCTATTTTCCCCGCTTATTTTCTTTATCATTCACTTACTGACTCCTTTCCCTCTGATTGTGGTTTTCTTTGGTGCTGGATCTCAAAGCATCTCAGTCTCCTCTTATGCGGGGCAATTCACCAGCCTAGTTCTCTGCCCCAACTGACTTTTATGTGGTCAGAATTGGCTCCAGTTGTGTGTTGTGCTCTTCCCTTAGGCTTGGCAGGGAGCAACAGCTCCCAACATGCACAGTGTCCTGTCCTGGTGACCAGTCCTGATCTCTCTGTTCCTGTATTCTCTAGCCTGGCCCTGGGCAGTTCAGATTCCATTGGTACCAGCAGTTTAGAGCCTGTTTTTCCTGGCACTGGCAAAAGCTGCTTTTCCCAGCACTGGCTTTGGTGCTTCTGGTTTTCAGCCCCCAAGAGGCCTTTGTTTCTCAAGGGCTGAGACTCAATCCAACTCCCACAGCCTCAGGATGTCCGCAGCACAAAAAAGAGGGGGATCAGGGTGCAGGGGAGGTTTTGAAGTAAACCTGTGTCATGTTCTTGGGTCTGCTAGTGCAGTCTCACTGCCAGTAGCATGGGAGGTGAGGGAAAGGTGCTGAGTGAGCTCAGGGTCAATGAGCATCAGTTCCCATTTTTTAGCCTTCTTTTAGATTCCAGGTGTCCTAGACCATGGAAACAGCTAACGTCCCCTTAACTTTGGAGAGTAATTGCTGTTTTGGAGAGATTTGAGAGGTTGTGGGGATCAGAGAAAATGTCTAGTCTGCTGTGTTGTTGCTCACATGACCTGGAAGTCCACCATGATGCCTCTTTGTAATCAGCACTTTTCTAGATGGAGGCAGTAGAGATATCCCAGAATTTAAACTCAGAAGACTTGGGTTCAAATCTGGACTATGCCACTTACTACTTATGGGACTACTTATGGGTAAGTCACTTAATTTCTTGGAGAAATGGCTGAAGAAATTATAGTTTCTGAATGTAATTAGATATTATTATACTGTAAGAAATAGCAAATACAAAAAAAAACCTTACAGAATCATGGGAAGACACGTATGAATTGGGACAGAGTGAAGTAAGCAAAACAAGAAGAAGAATAAGTATCTTATCTCTAAAATTAGGATATTTGCCAGGATAATGTTTAAGGTCCTTTGCAAATTCATTTCATTGGATTCTAAAACTAACCAGCTTATAAGTGATTCATTCTAATATTTTACAGAAATTCATGTCTATAGTTTGCAGAAGTCTATAGTTCTTCAACTATAGTCAGCACATAGTTGGCAGCCTCTATTTCCTTTTTAGAAAATCCAGATATTTGTGTTTCTCATACTCCCCTATCTTTCATAAGCCATCAGTCTCACCCCAGTTCAAGATGATGTGGTTCATCTAGGTGACTTACCAAAGGCTATGAGGTGTTCTTTTATTATTTCCTTACACATGTTGGGCACCATTTCCCTGTTAGCCATTTTTTTCTTGCATTTCTAATACAATGACCGTTCTCCTTGACAGAGAAAACAAAAGCCAAGTGAGAAATGAGCAGCTTTGCCTTCTTTTCATTAACAATTATCATTGTCCCATCAACCCAAGCAGTAGTCATAGCCCTTTCTTAATCTTCCTCTTTCTTCCAATATATCTTTAAATCTCCCCTTCCAAAAACAAAACACATTTTTTAAAAATTATTTTTAGTTTCCTTTACCAGTCTCAGCTCATTCTGAGATTTAGTATTCCTAAAAAATTCTTGAATAGTATCATTTATCTTTTTTTTAACATCATCTATATTTCTCAAAGTATCTCTCTCCCCTCTTCCTCCAAGAGAGCTATCCCTTATAATTTTGAATGAAAAAGACAGCAAAAGCAAACAAATAACAATGCAGCATAACTACCCAACACATAGAAAAAGACTGAGATAACATGCAGTGTTACACATTCATAGTCCCCTACTTCTGTAAAGAAGGCAGAGAAGGTATATTTTTATATCCCTTCTTTGAGACCAAGCTTGGCCATTACAATTTCGTAACATTTACTTTTGCTTTACTATTGTCCCTTACATATACATTGTTGTAGTTATTGTGAATATTGTGTTCCTGGTTCTACTTACTTCATTTTGTATCAATTCAAATGTTTTCCCATGTTTCTTTCTTTTCATCATAGTCGTTATTTCTTACAGTATAGTAATATTGAATTTTGTTCATATATTGCAACTTGCTTAGCCACTCCCTAATCAACTAGAATACACTTTATTTCTAGTTCTTTGTTACTTCAAACTGTTGCTATGATCATCATGGCTCATCTTAAGGCCTTATTATTATTATTTTTTATGTCATTCAGTCCCTTGGTGTGTATCCCTAGCAGGGGATCTCTGGGTCAAAGGATGTGAACATTTTAATAACTTTCTTAATATAATCCCAAATTATTTTCCAGAATAGTAGGAGCAATTCACAGTTCCACTTACAGCATATTGGTGTTCCTGTCTTTCCACAACCCCTCTAATATTGACTATTCCAATCTTTTGCCATCTTCATGAATTTGTTAGGTATGAGGTAAGACCTCAGAGTTGTTTTGATTTGCATTTCTCTTATTAATACCCTGACACTCTTCTATTACCTATCCTTGCTCCTATCTTTTATACATATCTTTTAAAATCTATATTGTTCTTGCTTTACTTACTTCCTTATATATCAATTTATAGGGGTACTCCAATAATCTACTGAATTTATCATACTCATAATTTCTCACAATAATATTCCATCATGTGTAATTCTAAAGAAGGCCTCTAGCATATTGGGTGGATCCCCTGTGATATACTTATGGGACGAGTCACATCATATAGGTAGGCATGGATGAATTGGTAAGAACATCCAAATTTGCATTAGTGTGCCTATCTTCCCAGAGTCCCTCTATCATCCACCATTTCCATTGTTTCATCTTTGCTGAGGAGATGATATTTAAGTTGGGCTCCAGAGGATGGGCAGGAATTCAACAAATAAAGGAGAGGGGGAAGACCTTCCAGGTGTAGGGACAAATCAGAAAAAAGGATGAGGCTGTGGTTCATGATGTGATTTACCTGGGTGACTTTAATTTATGAAGGGCTATGAGATGTTCTTTTACTATTTCCTTATTGTTACAACAGGGGTGTTCAGGGAGGTCCAGCATCTCTGGTGTGAGGGCTCGCCAAGCCTTTGTCAGGGATGCTTATCCATCTTTGGTATCCACCTGTCACCCAACTCTCACCTATGGCTCTAAGAAGCTGTAAAATGCATAGCAGCCACATCTAGGTAAAACCATCTTGGCAGATGGCAGCTGAGGGTAATTGATGGGACAAAAGACCATTGGTGAGTTAGGGGGATGTGAAGACGTCCTCCAGTGGAATGGGCTGATGAGAACAATCTGTTTCAGTGGCTATCATGGTGGCTGAAGAAGGTGCTGTGGAGTGCTTAGAGCCTGGGCAGGCATCGTCCTCTGCATCCTGGGCCATCACCAGTCATCCTGACTTTTGTCTTGCCAATAGATTTCGATGGCTCTGGAAGAAAGAGTGAGGCTGATGACTTTATGCAACAGTGTCTCACTAAAACCAATTCACACACATATCAAGACATCACCCATGATGTCACTGGTCCTCTTTGAAAACTAAAGAGGAACAACAACAACACTTTTACAACATAGTTCTAGGGAACATTCCAGCCATGGATGTAAGCCAAAATGTCAGAGATTTCGCTTAGATATGATGATAAATTCTTTAACCAGGCCAGCTTTTAATTATTAGAATGGGAAGGGAAGATGGAGCATCTCCCTTTTGGGGGATCACAGGGTCAAAAATACAGAAATAGAAAGGACCTTAATGGCTATCTAGTCCAATTCCTTCATTGCACAGAGGAGGAAACTGAGTCATATGGAAATTAAGACACTTTCCTAGGGTCACATAGCATCTGTCTGGCCCTCACCTCTGGCTGGGAAATGGATAAGATGACCCCAGGAGGTTTCTTGGAAGGTGGTTCTGATGGGGCTTTAATCTCAGCCAGCTTCCCTATCAGGACAAAAGGAGCTGGTAAGCTCTAATAGAAATTTAAAAGTCAATGAGATGAAGAAAAAGAAGTGAGAAGGGGACCCATGACCCAGGATGAGCTCAGTCCAATGAATAAATTCAAACCATTTAGTGAGTGTTTGGAAAAGACCAGAAGAGCACCTTTGCTAACAGCATTTTAACAATGGTAGTGAATTAACACTCGCCAGGGCTGGGAGATGAGTGGAAGAGGCAAAGACAGCCCTGTGGTAGGACTGGGAAGTAATTCAGCTGGATCATTGGAATGAGAAGGTGACATGGGGAGTGCCAGAGAAGTCAACTTTTCTAAAGCAATTGTACTTCATTTTCCTGGACAAGAGATTTATATGACATTTTCTGTGGGCAGCGGCAGGTTTTCTGGCTTTCCTTCATTTGCTATTCATTTAACATATATTGTAGTGCGCTATGCTTCAGCTTTTGTCTGAATACCTCCGATGCTGAGGAGATCACTACCTTCATTGTTGGACAGTTCTGATTAATAGGAAGCTTTTCTTTATAATAAGACTAAACTGATTTCCCTATAACTTTCAGCAGTTCCTTTTTGTCCTGCCTTCTGGGGTCAGGCAGAATGAATGTAATCGCAGTAACAACAACAGCTAGCATTTATAATGACATTTTAAGACTTTAAAAGTGCTTTACAAATATTAACCCATTAGATCCTCACAACAGCCCTGGGAGGTAGGTGCTATTATTATTCTCTTGATAAGGATGAGGAAGCCAAAGTACCATGAGATTAAGTAATGTGCAGAGGGTCTCACAGCTAGTAAGTGTCTGAGGTTGGATTAAAATTCAGGTCTTTCTGATTCCAGGTTCAGAATGTGGCACATAGCGCTGCCTCTAATCCATTTTCTACAAGATAGCCCTTCTACATATCTGAAAACAAAGATTTTATTTACTGATTCAAATGCCACCTTCTTCAGGAAGCCTTCCCTGATTTGTCCCCATGAGTATCAACTTTTCCCTCTCCGACCTCATGTAACATTTTATTTTTGTGTATCTTTAATGGGTGTAGAATATATGATTGTAGCCCCCTCTTAGACTGTGAGCTTTGTGAGGGCAGGGACTTCGTCTTAGCTAAACTTTATACATCTCTCTTCCCAGCCCAGTCCAACACTCTGCTTACAGAGGTGCCAAAGTCTAGAGAAATGTAATGATGATCATAATAATTCTTCCAGCTGGTGTTTTAATGTTATCTTACTCGATCCTCACAACAACCCTGAGATAAGAACTAGGAAAAGAGAAATCCATCTTCACTCCTGCTAGGTTCAAATTCAGTTCAAATCAATTTAACAAACATTAAGTACCTATCACATCTACGAGATGACCTTCTGGGGAAGCAAGATACAAAGTGATGACAGTACTCAGAGTCCTGGGGGATAATCATTGGCAGTCACAAGGAGGGAACAGAAAGACAGGGTCTAGTCCTGGCCCTGTCATTCACTGGCTGTATGATCATGAGGAAGTTACTGCTGGTCTCTGACCCTCTGTCTCCTCATATGTCAAATGGGGATAAAGATAATTGTACTGTCCCCTTCACTGGGCTATTGTGGGCTTTGTAAAGAGCAAAGTGTTTTAGATAGGTAAGTTGTTGAAAGCTAGGTGGCAAAGTGGATAGATTGCTGGGCCTGGAGTCATGAAGACCTGAGTTCAAATCATACTTTAAATACTTTCTAGTTGTAGCCTTGGACAAGGCACTTAATTTCTGCCTGCCTCAGTTTCCTTACCTGTAAAATGTAGTTAATAATAGTATCTACCTCCTAGGATTGTTGTAAGGATCAAACAAGACAGTAATTGTGAAGACCTTTGCAAGTTTTAGAGCACTATATAAATGCCATATTTATTCTGGAGTCTGACTCGCTATATTGTCTGCAGTGATCATATATGGCAGAAGCTGAGCCGAGCCCAGATTTATTCTCCTAGGGAGCTCTGGAGCGTGTGCCAGGCATGTGCCAGGCCCATTGGTCTCAGCTCCAGGCTGAGACTCAAAGTCCTTGCGCATGGCTGAGCCCAGCAGGGACAATCTGGTGCATAAGGGCCAATGAATGATCATTTGCTGAAAATTCTGATAATGGAGATTGACTGCAGAGCAACCTTTGGTGTGCCACATGTGTAATTCATGGTAATTCACTAGGTTGGGTTGCCTTGGGTTTCTACTAAGCTCAGAGGGTTGGTCCATGGGGATGATATATCCCCAATGCCACCATTTGATTACTCCAAGACTACTTAAATCCTCATGGAACATCTGCTCCGAAGGGCTATAGACTGAGCCTGAATTCTAGACTCAAACTGAGCCCTGACTCTAAATACAGATTGAACCATGACACAGGGCTCTAGTCCTGACCCTGACCCCAGCCTGAGATTGATCTTTGGCTTTTGCTCTCTTACTTTAGTCACAGACTGAATCCTGTCTCTGGGTTCAGAATTATTCTCAGTACTTATTCTACATTGAGTCCTGACCCCCATAATTCAGATTACATCATCTCAGCACTAAGCCCAATTTGGTTCTAGAATGAAACCTAGACTAAGCCCTGTACCAGGTCACAGACTTAAGTTTTGACCCTACCTCCAGATGGAGCCCTGATACCAGCCTGAGGTGGAGTAATGACTGAGCCATAGATTAACCTGGCTTCTGAATAAGTCCTGCCACTGGTTTGGATGAAATGATTTTAGACCTAGGCTAAGCTTATTAAGCTTATTAAACCACTTATTAACTGTCTGACCTTGGGCAAGTCACTTAAACTCTCCAGGCCTCAGTTTCATTAACCATAAAATCAGATGGTTTTATTAAGTAACCCAAAACATCCCTTCTAGTTCTAAACCTATGACCCTATGTGTCCTGATTTAAACATAACTCAGGGACTTGGACCATGTCACGCAACTTCTCTAAGTCTCAGCTTCCAAACCTGTGAAATAGGAATAGTTGTCATCATTCTACTTTCTCAAAAGGTTGTTTTAAGGGGAGTACTTTATTTTCCTGAAATCACTGTAAGAATGTGAACTATTACTATTATTATTCCACTGTTAGCCCATCCCCTTTCCTGGTCATACATGTTCTCAGGTGTCTTTTATCTTACTTCTTTTAAAATAATTTATTTTTAGCATTCATTTTTAAAATTTTGAATTTCAAATTTTTTGCATCTTTCCAGTTCCTCAATTACCCATTGAGAAGCTAAGCAATTTGATAGCCATTATACATGTGAAATCATGTAAAACATTTTTATATTACTTCTTGAACACAAATTATCTTTGGTGCCAGCCAATAAGTATTTATGCCTGCCGTATATTTTCCTGATCTTTGACTTATTTATCACTCAAATTCTTCTACTCTTATAAGGCTGGATAGAGGAATTTGAACCACATGATAGCACAGTTATATGGATGTCCACACCCAAAGAATAATGATTACTATATTGATGCTAACCTGAAGGAAGTTTTCTAGTGCAACGCCAAATAGATCTATCTGTGGTATTATATAGTTTGACATTTCTTATCAATCACTAGGATGAATAAATAGCTTATATGTGCACATATATGTATGAATTATGGATGGCATGACTTTGGCAGGGGCAGAAACATATTGGTGACTCTCAAAAGATCTTAACAGGCCATAACAAAAGATTGAATCTAGTAAGATGAAAGGTAATGGGAAGAAATAACCAATTCCTATATTTGGGCTTAAAAGAAATCTACTCCACATGCACAGGATGAAGGAGTCCCAGCTAGACAACATGTCGTGTGAAAATATATTGAGGTCTTAATAAACTGTAAATTCCATAAGAGTCAGCTGCATGACCAGTTAACCCAAAGCAGGTAGTATGGTCCTCAGAAGCTTAGGAGAGACATAGTGTACAAAATGATGGAGTGGTGATGGACTTGCTCTCTTCTGCCTTGCTCAAAACACATCGAGCAGATTATCTTTTGTCCTGGGTGCCATGTTATAGAAAGGATTACAGCAAATTGGAGTACTTGTAGTGGACAGAATGGGGAAGGAACTCAAAACCACACGTGAGAATTGGCTGAAAAGACTGGGAATATTAATCCCCGAAAAGCAAAGTTTTAGGGGAGACGTTAACTTGTCTTCAAATACATAAAGGATGTCATTTGGAAGAAGACATTGCAAAGAAGCAGATACCCCTCTAAAATTATCTCATATTTATTTTGTGTACTCATTTTTATTTACTTCTATGTGTACATGTTATCTTTTTCAATAAAATGTAAGTTCCTTTATTGAAGGGACAATTTCATTTTTGTCTCCACATCTCCAGAACTCAGCACAGTGCCTCGTACATAGTATTTAAACAATATTCATTGGTTGATTGATTAATTGACCCATTATAAAGGAAAACTTTCTAACAATCATAGATGTAAAATGATGGAATAAGCTGCCTCATAAGGTAGTGAGCGACCTGTTAGTAGAGGTAGTTATATAAGGTAGTTGCTGCCTGTTAGAAGCAGAAGCTTTCAGAGGTATTGTTATGCTGGATGACCTTTGACGTTCCTTATGGCTCCAGGAGTGTATGATTCTGTGACTAGCGCCCAAAGCTTCCTGGTTGAGTGAATAGCTGTTTCATGTCAGCCAGGTGGCTGCATTGTTCCAAATCCTCTAACGTCTAATTAACATGGCTGAATGGTCTTGGTAATCACAGGATTTTGTTTGACACATTGTGTGACAAAGATTTTGCGACTTGATGACCGTTGGCTTCCACAGTTCATCTGCATTTACTGCTTGTGATAGGCCAGGCCCATGTGGAATTGTCTGGGAATCTCTATACATGTTCAGCCAGAATCCCATGCCTGGCTTTGCTCTTCTTGTGGTTACATCCACACGAGCAGGGCCAAATAGAGATCAAGGCAATTATCCAGATAAGCCAAGCAAGGATGCTACTGGCAATTCTGCCTCTATTATCTGGATATTTCAAGCAGAAGAAGTTGCCCCATGCCTAGATGCTCTGGGGAAGTCAGCTTTGAAAAACAACAAATTACTCTCAGCAGTTTTATTGGTAGGAGTTTGTCAGCATAGGCTTGTGGATAGCTATTTTGTTAATGAGCTCAGGATATGTGTTTGTATGTGTGATAGAGGCAAGGAGATATGAGGGGAGGGGAAAAGGCAGAGAGTGGAACAGAAAAGCAGAAATAGACGGAGGGCAGGGGGGAGACACAAGCTAGGCTTGATGTCAGGAAAAACTTGCTGAGTTGTCTAAAAGTGGCATGGGATTTGTAGAGAGGTAGTGGATTCCCCCTCCTTTGGGGGCTCAAAACCAAAGTGGGAATTCCACTTGTCTGATGTTTTATGGTGGATATACTTTCTGGGTATGGGCTAGACTATGTGGACTCTGAGGTCACTTGCTATTTACTCTCACATTATGTAATTCTGTGATTTCTCTACTATGCCCCTATCAAGTGACCATCCAGGCTCTCTATAAAGATCTCCAGTAATAGAGAAATCTTTTCCTTCTGAGGCAATTTGTTCTGCCTTTGGAAGCTTCCATTTATGTTGAACCAAAATCTTTCTCCCTTTGACTTCCTCCAACCACCATTGATTTAGTTTGACCTGGTCTTCCAGCATTACTTCCACACCTCTGTTTCCTTCAGCATAAAGGCTTCTCTCAGCAGTACCTGGAGACTCACTAGGCTCCATCATCCTTAGCCAACTCTAGCCTACAGTGGACTTGTCCATTGGCAGGAACAGAGCAGATACTTGGAAGAGCAGATCAGACTTACATATCTCCTTTAACTTGGTCAAAGAAATCCACCAGGATTCCCAGAGTGCTCCAGCAGTTGGATGTCTCTCAAACCTCCATAATTTCATTATACTCTGATCTGATTGGGAAGTGATCATTCAGCAAGTCACAACTAGAAATGCAGGAAGGGCATTTTCCATTTGAAAGTAATTGGAATCAAGTCCATAATCACCCAAGTCAGAAAACTCAGTGTGCATAATAATAGGGTACAGGAAGTCAGAAGGGGTAGGTGGGCCACCTGCCTGACAATTCAGGAAAGCAACATTTCTATCACTCATATGGACTCTATTAAGCAGGTTCATTTTGAAGGAAACTGACAGACTCCAAAGAACATAAACTTAGGTCCGTAGTGAAGAACATTTCAGCTCCCACTAGATAAGCATAGGCTGAACTTTATAGTGAAGAAATCAATGTCTGGTTCTTATGGCACCAAGAAGATGATTGTCAGGAACAAAGAAAAGTGCTTTACCTTATACATCATGTGGACAGTTTTCTTTCTTTCCTTTTGCTGCATTTCCATCCTGATTGGCTGCCTCTTCCCTGCCAAAGACAAATGGAGAACCAACGATACTATTGAGATTATTCCAGGGGAAAGCATGGACCTCACTCAGGGTACATAGTTAGTAGTTAGTAAAGGTCTGTGGAATTTGATGTGGACAGGAATAGAGTGAAGTAGATAGAAATGGAGTGAGATAGGTTGGAATAGAATGTCATGGAATGGAATAAAACGGAATATGCTAAAATAGATTGAACTGATGCAAATATCAATTACCATTGCTATACACACCACTGATTCCTCCCATTCAAATGCCAGAATGGTGGTATCATACAAGTGTAGTTAAAGGAATCTGTTCATTACAAAAAAATTGGTCCAAATCATTCCTAATAAAAGAAAGACAAATTTAAAAAAACCTCTCTTTTCCCTTCCACAATAGAAGGAAATAGTCATTGTCAGAGGGACTATGAAAAGGCAGGCATACTAATATATTGTTGGTGGAATTGTGCACTGGTCCAACCCTTCTGGAACTCAATTAAGAATCATGGTTTTAAAAAAGTGATTGAAATGTCCTTACCTTTTGACCTGATCCACAGCTAGGCATATCCTTCAAAAAGATCAAAGACAGGAAGAGCTCATAGACACAAAAATATTCATAGCAGCCTTTTTTTTGGTAGTAACAAAGAAAGGGAACAAATAATGATCCATCAGTTGGGGAACAGCAAAAATGAATTGTGGCATGTGAATGTAAAGGAATTACTGTGCTGTGTGGAACGAGTATGAAGAAATCAGAGACACAGGGGAAGACTTCTGTGAACTGTGGCAGAGTAAAGTAAGCAAAACCAGGAAAACAATATTCACAGTGACTACAAAAATGTAAACAGAAAGAACAACAAAAAAAGAAACTGTATTCTGAATAATTATAATAAACAAGCCTGGCCCCAGAAAAGAGTTGAGAAAAAATTCTCTCCCTTTGTAGCAGTTGAGAGATGATGTGCATGTCATATTGCCTGTGTTGTCAGACACAGCTGATGTACTAGCTTGTTTTGCTGAAATGGTTTTTTTTTCTTTCTTTTTCAAAGTCTTTGTTTTAAGGGATATCTTACTGGATGGGGACGGGGTGGGGAAAGAGGACACATTCAGAAATGAAAGTAATGCCAAAACAAAAGGTATTAGTAAATATGGGACTAAAAATGTGATTTTATAGAAGGAAAAAAATCTCTCTGTGTATAATTACAGCATCCAAATAATAAGATCTAGGAGTTAGAAGGGTCCTTAGGGTCTTGTTTTCTAACCTGTACCTGAACCAAAATCCCTCTACAATAACACACGCACAAACATACATACAGAAAGAGAGAGAGAGAGAGGGAGGAGAGAGAGAGAAGGAGAGGAGAGAGAAGAGAGAGAGAGAGAGAGAGAGAGAGAGAGAGAGGAGAGAGAGAGAGAGAGAGAGAGAAAGAGAGAGAGAGAGGAGAGGAGAGAGAGAGAGAGAGAGAGAGAGAGAGAGAGAGAGAGAGAGAGGGAGAGAGAGAGAGAGAGAAGAGAGAGGAGAGAGAGAGAGAGAGGAGAGAGAAGGGAAGAGAGAAGAGAGAGAGGAGAGAGAGAGAGAGAGGAAGAGAGAGAGGAGAGAGAGAGAAGGAGGAGGAAAGAGAAGAGAAGAGAGAGAGAGGAGAGAAGAGAGGAGAAGAGAGAGAGGAGAGGACAGAGAGAGAGAGACAGAGAGAGAGAGAGACAGAGAGAGAGAGAGAGACGAGAGAGAGAGAGAGAGAGAGGAGGGAGAAAGAGAGAAGAGAGAAAAAGAGGAAAAAGAGAAAGAGAGGAAGAGAGAAAGAGAAGAGAGAGAGACAGAGAGAGAGACAGAGAGAGAGACAGAGAGAGAGAACAGAGAGAGAGAGACAGAGAGAGAGAAGAGAGGGGAAAGAGAGAGAGAAGAGAGAGAGAAGAGAGAGGAGAGGAGAGAGAGAAGAGAGGAGAGAGAAAGGGGGGAGGAGAGAGAGAGGAGAGAGAGAGAGGGAGAGATGGAGAGAGAGAGAGAGGGAGAGAGAGAGAGAGAGAGGGAGGGAGGGGAGAGAGAGAGAGAAGAGACAGAGAGAGAGAGACAGAGAGAGAGAGAGACAGAGAGAGAGAGAGGAGAGAGAGAGAGAGAGGGAGAGAGAGAGAGGGGGGGAGGGGGAAGAAGAGAGAGAGAGAGAGAGAGAGAGAGAGAGAGAGAGGAGAAAGAGAGAAGAGAGAAAAAGAGGAAAAAGAGAAAGAGAGGAGAGAGAAAGAGAAGAGGGAGAGAGAGAGAGAGAAGGAGAAAGAGAGTTGGTCACTTAGCTTTCCTCTGGAGACTCAAGTGATGGAAAATCCTTTACCTCCCAAGGCAGCTCACTTCACTTTTGTACAACTCTAATTGTTAGGAAGTTTTTTTTATTTGCTTAGATGAAGTCCAAATTTGCCTCCCTGCAGCTGCTGTCCATGTGTTTTAGTTCTGAGGCCAGTAGTAACAAGCCTAATATCAATTCTACAGGATCACTCTCTAATGCTTGAAGATAAAAACCATTTCCCCATAACTCTTCTACTCTCCAGACTAGACACCCCATGCCTTTTCAGCTTATCCTTGTTTGTCATGGTTTCAAGGCCCTTGGGAATCCTCCTCTCACTCTCCTCTGGATGTTCTCTAGCTCTCAACATCTTTTCTAAAACTTGGTGACCACAATTAAACACAACATTCTAGGTATCATCTGACCAGGTCATAATACAATGAAATTATCATTTTCCTGTGGTCTGCAACTCTTTTTCTTTAAAAACAAAACAAAAACCACACTGAATTAATATTTTATTGAAGCTATATTTTTTTACATAACTGTCACTTTGCAATGGCTCCCCAAGGACCCAAGCAACACAGACCTCAAAAGAACCTTCCTAGGGGCAGCTAGGTGGCACAGTGGATAGAGCACTGGCCCTGAAGTCAGGAGTACCTGAGTTCAAACCTGGCTTCAGACCAAACCCTTGACAATTACTAGCTGTGTGACCCTGGGCAAGTCACTTAACCCCAATTGCCTTAAAAAAAAAAAGAACCTTCTTTTACCACGAAAAAGAACCAAGAAAGTAAACAAATCAGCACACTAGCTGTGTCTGACAGCATATGCCTCTTTCCCAGAGACATGCTGGAAAATATTTAATTGCCTCTCCAAAAAAATTATGCCCGCAATTCACTTTTAAGTTTAATCTGTATTATTAATATTTTCCCTATTACTTTATTCAGTGTACATAGTCAACAAAACCATAAATCCAACTCTGAACTGTAGCATTTACCAATGTCCAAAGAGTAGATGCTCACATTGAAAATTGAACAACTGCCTCTTGAAGGTCAGCAAACTCAATCATGCCCCTGCTCGTTCTGCACCTAGAGTCCATTATTTTTCCAGTGAGGAGATGGAGCTTCTAATGAAACAATTCATTACATAATAATAATAATATTCCTTTTATATGCTGCAATTTGTTCATCCATTCCCCAATTGATGAGCATCTGCTTTGCTTCCCAGTCTTTGCTACCACAAACAGTGCTGCTACATATATTTTTGTATGTATGGGGCCTTTCTCTCTGTCTTTGACCTCACTTAAGTATGACAGCTGTAGTAATAGTATAATGGTACAACTAGGTCAAAGGGTATCTACAATTTGGTGACTTTGCTAGTATGATGCCAAATTGTTTTCCGGAATGGTTAGCCGAATTAACAGGTCTAGCAACAGTCTATTAGCGTCTTTCCTTTTGCAGCCACTTCAACATTTACCATTATCATCTTTTGTCATCCTTGCCATTCTGAAAGGAAACCTCAGAGTTGTCTTTATTTTCATTTCTATTATTTGGAGAACTGTTTTATATGATTGTTGATAGATCATGTTTCCTCTTTTGAAGACTGCCTATACCTATCTTTTGACCATTTATCTACTGGGAGATGGTTTTTTTTCAGAGATAAATACTAGAAATATTTTTTCTAATCATCAGCTTCTCTTCTAATTTTATTTATGTGAAAACTGTTAAATTTTAAGTCATCACAATGGTCTGTCTTGTCTTTTATGGAGACTTCTATCCATTATTTGGATTAGAATTCCCCTTCTAGCCATAGTTGTTCAAGATACCCCCTTTCATTCTTTTCTTATTTTTTTTTTTATACTGGGATCATTTATGGGTAAACCATGTGGCCCTTTGGAACTTTCTGTGTTGTATAATGTTAATCAAACCCTAATTTCTGCTGAACTACTTTCTAGTTTTCTGAGCGTTTCTTGTTGAAATTTCTTGCTGGTACCTTGGAATCTTTGGTTTACTTTGGATTTACCCGAGGTTTTTCCTCTCTTAAATGTGACTTAAGTTGTTTTTTTTTTAATCCAAGCATGGAGCATTTATATTATTACTAAATTTAATTGTTATTTGACCCATAATTTTAATCTGTCATGATTTACTTAGTCCTCAACTCTGTCACTCAATATGTAATGGTCTTCCTCAAGTTGATGACATCTGCAAATCTGATATGAAGGTTATCTCTATCATCATTCAAGTCATTATTAAGAATGTTAACACAGGGCTCAGGATATTTCCCTGGAGTGTCCTACTGGCAAACGGACATTTACCCATTAATGACTATTCATTGAGTTCAACTATTCACCTAGTTCCATATTCATCTAACCAAGCTCTCCTTTATTCACACATCTGCGTCTTGTCTACAATGACAGAATAACAGAATCTGGCAACTGTTTCATTGAAATCTTTACATACTATTGAGGAATTGAGGGGATCAGGACAATAAGTGGTTAATTGTGGGAAATGAGTGAATCTCACTGACTCCATCTTATGACTCAATTCTGGAGCTAGCCAGTTCACTTTCTATTCAACTGTCTTGTCCAATGTATGTCTTGCGAATTTTTATTCATTTGTGGAGGATGAGAAAAAACCTTATTGTATTATCTGAACCTAGGCCTGCATGGCTAGGAAGCTGGACCATCCCTACTGCTGTTTAGGGACACTTAACTAGGGACCTAGTTATGCTAACCAGAAATTCAGTCAGATCCAAAGACTGATGCAAAGAGTTTTCTCACAATTGTACATCTTAAGAAACCCCTATGTCTGATCTAAAAACTGTTCCTACATCGATCAATCAGTTATTGTTTCCATGTTCCTTTGATTGTGTATGGACACTTGGAGGGAGTGGAACACCTCTTTTTCAGAATTCAGGGAATAGTACTTGCTTGCTTTCTCCCTCCCAACTTGGAAAGTCCCTAATCTTTCAACCAATTAGGAATCAGATTACCTAATGTTGTATTGTACTCTTTTGATTAATTTGGCTTATTTGATTGTTTTTAATGTATAAAAGTCTATCTTCTCCTGTATTTGGAGTCCAGCCCTAAACTGAGGAAGGGGCCTGTTCCTGGTTTGTTGGGCAATTGGCATGCATTGTTTAATAAGTTGATATGCTTGGAAGAGCAAACCTTGGTTTCGTCAGTCATTTTATTTCACTTGTCACTCTATGGGTACGTCGTTTTTCTTATCTTTCAGTCTTATATGGCAAAGGGACTAGATCTGGGCTTTCACTGATAAAGGAAACACCCAAGTGAGGAAATTCTGTCTACCAATGAGGATTTGCCCAGACCACTGAGAGATTACATGACTTTTTCAGTACAGTAGGACTTGAAACCAGGTCTTCTTAATTCTAAAGCCAGTTAAGTCTTTCAATATTCATAGATACAGTTCATTCAGGCCTGATGGGTCTACTTTCTTTTAGTGATTATCTAATCAATTCTGATAGGTTCAATTATCATCTCTATACCAATGACTATCAGATCTACAGCCCCCCCCAGCCTTTTCCTGAGCTCCAGTTCTACAATACTAACACTCTACTAGATATTTCCAGCTGTATGTACCAGAGGCAGCTCAAAATCAGCATGTCCAAAACAGAATTAAATATTATTTCCCTAAAACCCACTCACCTTCAGAACTTCCCTACTGATACCAAGGATACCACCATTCTCCCAGTCATCCAGGTTAACACCCTCAGGGTCAAATGAAATAATAATTGTAAAGCACTTAGCACAGTGACTGGCATAGAGTAAGTTGTATATAAATGTTAGGGTTTTTTTTAAAGTTTTATCCTCAACTCTTTACTTTCATTCACCCATAGATCCAGTGAGTTGACAACTCTGGCCATTTCTACCTTCATAATATGTCAAATCTGTCTCATTTTCTCCACCCTCATGACTTTCACCCTAGTTCAGGCTGTCTCACCGTTATCTGGATTACTGTGATGGCCTTCCTGCCTTTCCAATTCCAATTCCCATCCTTTCTTCACAAAGTATCAAAAGGGATTTTCTTAAAGTTCAGGTCTGACCATGTCACCCCACCAATCAATAAATGCCAATGGCTTCCCCCTAGGACATGGTTTCCTTGCCTGGGGCTCATGAACTCATTTAAAATTACTTTTATAATATAACATAAAGTAATGTGATATGATAAATGATGTGATATGGTATAGCATAACATGATGTAATGTGATATGATATAATTGGTTTCCTTTTTAAACAAATATTTTATTTTATGCATTTAAAATCACTAATCTGAGAAGGAGGTCATAAGCTTCACCAGACTGCCCAGTCTGGATCCAGTAGGCATCCATGTCTCACAGATATACACACACACACACACACACACACACACACACACACACACACACACACACAAGATCCAGAACTCTGGTTCTAGTAGGATCAAATATAAATTCCTCTTTTGGAATTGAAAAGTCTTTCCAACCAGGAGCAGTCTACTTTTTTTTTTTTTTGCTGGGTAATGGAGTTAAGTGACTTGCCCAGGGTCACATAGCTAGTGAGTGTTATGTGTCTGAGACCAGTTTTGAACTCAGGTCCTACTGACTCCAGGGCTAGTGCCTTATCCACTGTGCTCTCTAGCTGCCCCAAGGCAGCCTACCTCCTAACCTTTTCATACATTACTCCATTCCATTTCCTCTATAGTCCAGACAAGCTTGCCTTGTTCTGCTCACAACAATCCAGCTCCCATCTCTATGCCTTATGATGACAGTCCTATACCTAGAATGCCTTTCCCGGTCACCTTTACCTCGGCATTTCTGGCTTCCTTCAACACTTAGCTCAAATGTCATCTTTTGCAGAAAGCAAATTCTGCCCTCTTTCCTCCCATACACACAAGTACTAGCGGTTGTGAACCCCGTGAGGGCAGGGACTGTTTTTTGCCTTTCTTTCTATTCCTAGCACTTAGCTCACTGCCTAGCACATGTGCTTGATAAACGTTTGTTGTCTGGTGGATCTTGTATTTGCTTTCTATTTATTTTCAATATACCTGCATATGTACGTTCACCTTCCTCTTGGGAATTAAGAACAAACAACACCATCGGCAAGGTAAGCGCCTTGAGGGCAGGGACCGTTTTACTTTTGTCTTTGTACTCCCAAAGCCTGGAACATAGTAGATGCTTAATAAACTCTTGACGATTGAGTCTATTCTTCCTCTGTTACTTACCTCTGTTCCTACTTCCTCCATATGTTTTTCAAATCAACATTTTTTGATAAGCTTCCTATGCATTATGTCCATCTCTTTGAAGAAATTCCCTAGCCTTTGTTTTTGTTTTTGTCGTTGCCTCATCAGAATTATGTTTATATATGCCAGATGTAAATGTTGAGAGCTTCCCACGCTTACTGAGCATCTGTGTTCCCATCTGAAAGCTTAGGCTATTTGATTCCTCACCTACTCTGCAGATGTAGATGTCTGTGCTGTCAGGGAAAAAGCAACGGGTTTGGGGAACTGGGTTCACTGCCATTTATGACCTGGAAGACTATGGGCCAGTCACTTAATTCCACGGGACTCTGTTTCTCCTCAGTCCAGTGGAGATAATAATACCTGTATTGTCTACCTCATAAGGTTATTTTGAGAATTCAATGAAATAATGTGTTTAAAATGCTTTGTGGCTTCAGATACTGCAATACCCTGTACCTCTGGGATCTCTTCAGTGTGGTTACTGGCTCCAAGATGTTTTAGACCCTCTCAGCATTATGAGGATCTAAGGCATCTCCAGAGGCCTCGGGATGGAAAATGCTGTCCACATCCAAAGAAAGAACTATGGAAGTCGAATCGCTCTCATTTATTTTTACCTTCTGTTGAGTTTTGTTTCATCTTTCTGATGGCTCCTCCTATTGGTTTTAATTTTTACTTACAACTTCACTAATGTGAAAATATGTTTAATGGGTATGTAAATGTAAAGCCTATATCAGATTGTGCGCCATCTTGGGGGAAAAAGGGGGAGAAAAATCTTCAATTCAAAAGTATATGGAAGTGATTGTTGATAAATCAAAATAAATTAATTTAAAAAAGGGTTAAGAACTCAAAAAAAAGATGTTTTAGAAATGTTAACTTTCAGGATGATTTCCACCTATAACTCAGCTGATTCTACCATATTAACTAGCCTTGTTGTAGTTGAAGATATTAACTAGACCTCATGGAGTCAGAATGATTATAAGGATGATCAATATGAATTAATGCCCAGCTGGAATTATAAAAGACACTGAAAGAAATGTTATTTTGCTACTTCCAATCTGCATGTGGTCACTCCAACAACGCTAACGAAGAACTTGCTTCCAGGCGTCTTTCTTACCTAGGATTTACTGTATAAATCCATTGAGCCGTAAGGGTACAGATATAGATGGGACCTTAGACCAAAATATATACTATGCCAAAGGTCCTTAGAATGTAGAACATAGAATGTTATATCAGGAACTTAGAGATTACACAGACGAGGGGTTTTTAACAGGAAGTCCATGAACATTTAAAAAAATAACAATAACTGCATTTCAGTATAATTTTGTAGTCTTCTGTATTTATTTTATGCATTTAAAAACACTCTTCTGAGAAAGGGACGATAGGTTTTACAAATCGGCCAAAGGGGTGGCAAGAATCACTGATACAATATCTAATCCAGCTTTTTCATTTTATACAGGAGGAAACAGAGAGGCAGAGATGGAAAATGACTTAAGGTAATACAAGTAGATAAATAGCAAACCCAGAATTCTAACACAGATCCTCTAACTCCAAATCCAATGCTCTGAACAGATAAAAATGCTTTGCAATCATCCTATCATTTGTTTGTGTATTATGAGCATGGGTAAAATCCAGGAAATGTTTTATTCTCTTCAGTGGGTTAAACAGACAGTAATAAACTTGTCCACACATCTCCCCATCCCCTATCTCCCATCCCCCATCCTCTAGACCTCATCACATAGCACTTCATTCTCACAAATCTCTTAACAAACTATGTTGGATTACTTTGCTCTATAATAATGCCTCTGATGCTTCATTGTTACATAGGCAGAGATGGAGAAAAGGGTGAAGAACTAGGAGACCATGGGCTCTCAGAAGCTAAATTCATAGAATATAGATTCTTGTAGATATTGGTCAAGTCAAAAAGATCTTTTATTTTGGGCCTAGTGATGAACTGTCTACTTGTCATATAGTAGTAGTAGTAGTAGTAGTAGTAGTAGTAGTAGTAGTAGTAGTAGTAATAGTAACAACATTTACATAGCATTTTCAGTTATGCAAAATGCTTTTTATCCATTATTTCATTTGATCCTCACAACACCCCTGAGAGATATGTGCTATAATTGTTCCCATTTTTCAGCTGAGGAAACTGAGGCAAGTTACGTCACTTGCCCAGACTCACAAAAATTGATAGGTCTCTGAGGTCAGATTTGAAATCAGTTCTTCCAGATGCCAGATTCAGCTTTTTACTCACAGTCTTGTCTACCTAAGATTATAGAGATTTGTCATCAGGGGAGTGGCCCCTAAGTTATGATTTGGGAGGTATGGGAGATGGGGTGAGATTCACAGGAACTCATGAAAATCATGTACTAAGGTATGGAGGGATTGAAATCTCTGTGCAGGGAGACATTTTGTTGACATATTATATATTTTGTTCTAAGGTCCCTTTCAGCTCCGACATTCTATGTTCTATGTTTTAAGCACTCTTAACAAAGTATATGTTTTGTTCTAAGGCCTCTTCTAGTTCTGACATACCAATAAAACCACAGGTCTTTCAAAGTATTGAAAAAGTTATTCCTTTATATGCCTTATGCTGATACTAGAATATGAGCTCCCCCAAGCTCCCGCCTTATCTATACTTTGCATCTTTTTCCGGGTTCTAGCTAGGGCTCTCCATAGAATAGGTGCCTAATAAATATTTGTTGAATTAAATTGAGTTAGATCCTTCGATAATCTTTGTGATTTTCTTTAACAAAACTTTTCATGCGAAGGTATGAAAAGTATGAAAGATGCTTCATCAAAGTCAGCTTCATTCTGACTCTGTGGGATGTTTAGCTTGGAAAAGAGAAGACTCTGGGGGAAAGGTGATTCCCCTCCTCAAGGGTCTCAAAGGTTAGACAGAAAAAGAATTAGATTTATTGTGCTTCACCTACCCTCTCCTCCTGCTTTCCTGAAAAAAAAAAAGCAGAAATAGGAGCAACGGGTAAAAATTAGAGAGGCAGGGGCAGATTAAATTGGATATGAGAGGAACACCCTGTCAGGGTCTATTGCTGAGATTAAAAGATGCTTCAAAGAAGAATTAGAAGGGCCAGTCAATGATGAAAGCAATAGCCCCTTTCATTTCACATGTTTAAAGGAAGGCCACAGGATTTAACTGAAGACATTTCATCATAAGGTGCATGTGCCAGGTTGCCCTGTAGGTTATGTGTGTCTACATGGGTCCATAGAGAGGAAAAGCATGAACAGATATCTCTCGTCTCCTTCAACCACCCGTCTCCAAAGGAGAGATTCCTGGCAGGAATGGAAGGAAGAAGCTGGTGCCAGAGGCTGGGGAAATAATTTTTAGGTTCAAGCTGAGCTACTCATGGTTATCCTTAGTGGGGAAGTGTGCCTCAAGCTACATATCCAGGGCTTGAGTTGGTTCAAATTAACAGCCAGTTCCACAAAAACTGCATATAGAGAATAACAACAACAACAACAAAAACCCTATTCATCTAAACCTAGTGTGGGAAACCTGTGGCCTCAAGGCCATGCGTGGCCTTCTAGGTCCTTAGGTACGGCCTCTTGACTGAGTCCAACTTTTATAGAACAAATCCTTTTGTGAAGGGGATTTATTCTTTGAAGTTTGAATCAAGTCAAAGGGCCACACTTGAGGCCCGAGAGGGCCACACGTGGCCTTGAGGCCACAGGTTCACCACCCCTGATCTAAACCATAGCAAACACAAAGCAAAGGAGGCATATAGATAAGAATATAGCAGAAAATACACGGAGTGAATTATCCAATTGGAAGTGAGATATTTCAGCTCAATCAGTTTCTAGTATAGTAAACTGAGGATAAGGAAATGATCAAGGTGCTGATTCCTCTACATATTGGCCTCTTCCCAGAGTCTTTCTCTCCCTTCAGGAACCTAAGGAAAATCTGAAACCCCATGTCGTCTCCCTTGAAGCTAGAAACCAGAAGACCAAGATTTCTCTTCTCTCAAGCTTTTGCCAACTGTGTCCCTCTTATAGGCATGGAGCAATAGATCTCCACTAGTGAGGAGAATCTTATGAAACAGACTTTGAATAGAGAATTACAATAGTTTTCATACAATTAACTAGAAAATAATTGAGGAATTTAAAAAATTCCCATTAAAAATATTAAAGATTTTAGACAGCCAGGAGGATATAATTTATTTTGCTCCTGGACAGCATGGAAATATGCCTCATATAAAATTTTAAAGTGCTTAACAAATACTTTTGAGAGAAAATGACTTTTAAAAACATATTGCTGTTATTGTACCATTCTGGAATGTCTTATATTGAGAATTTTTTGAATGTCACATATATATTTGAAGGAGCACTTTGGAAAATAGTTTGCACATTTTATTTCCTAATCTATGCATGATTTTTGTTGTTATTGTTTCTGTTAACAGAAAAATGTTTATTTAATGTATTATCCATTTTTACATACTTTTGTAAGAAAGAAATACAGCGATAGCAAATGTGACTTTTTTATTAAGCAGCTTCTGTAATAAGGAAAGTTTGAAAAAGGTTTAGGCTAAAATGACTTGATCATGGAGTGCGTTGTACTTCTGGTACCCTATGTGGACCCTAGGGCTGAGGAGGATCCCTCCAAACAGGGTAGACTACCAAGCCTCCTCACACTGCAGGAAGGGCAAGCACTTCCAAAGAAGGATTGGGAAGGGATTTAACCAGGAATATGTTCAGGGATCCAGCACAATGATCTTCAGGACATGGTCAGAGGAGTCCACAACGGTTTAGTATTGCTGGGCCCATGGACCATGCTTCAGAAGATCTCAGATGGTGCCAGCTTATGGCAGCTTACTCATCCCTGGGGTCCTAATTAATCCTGCAGCATAGCAGTTCAGGAGTTTTATCAGGAAGAGAAGGGTCCCTTTTTAGAAGGGATTCCAGCTCAAAAACCAAAAGTTTCTGGCCTGTAATGTTTCCAGCATACAAATTTCCAAATAGTGAAGGGGAAGGAATAGATAAGGGAGAAAACAGAAGGGAGACTTTCATACAGAAAGGCAAGAAATATAGGTGGTGGTGGTCAGTCATTTTCAGTCATGTCCAGCTCTTAATGACCCCATTTGGGGTTTTCTTGAAAGGATACTAGAGTGATTCGCCACTTCCTTCTCCAGCTCATTTTACAGATGAGAAAACCGAGGCAAACAAGACTAAATGACTTGCTCACAGTCACACAGATAGTGAGTGTCTGAGGCCAGATTTGAACTCAGAAAGATGAATCTTCCTGACTCCAGGCCTGGCGCTCTAATCTACTGAACCACCTAGCTGCCCATATAATAAGCGGTAGCATGTAGCAAGTGGGAGCATGGCTAGGTCCTGTTGCACATAGAAAGGTTAGGCCAGAAAACTCAATGATATTTTTTTCCCCCAAGACTAATACCTCCTAACAATTTGAGATGTCACAAAGTAGCATGAGAAGCCTTGGGAGAGAGCTCCTTTCCCTGGAGCTCTTCAGTTGATAGTTGGATGATCACTTTAAGAGGATTGAGATAACAACATGTAGAGGGTTTAAATCTTCCCTCACACTATCTGTATGACTTTGAACAAGTCACTTAGACTCTCTGGGTCTCAGTTTCCTGAGAGGTTGGGCAACATGCCCTTTGTGGTCCCTTACAGGGACATTCTGTACATTCTGAGATTGATTCTAAGGGTCAGAGCTAGTATTCTGCAAAGATGGTAAAAAACTCATGAGACAGATTCTTGGTGATGTAAGAATTGTATCTTGGTTCAAGCAAATCCTGAGCTTTCTCTACCATGCTAAGTTCTCCCTGGGAGCCACTTGAGGTGAGGGTTGATGCCCTAGAGAGATAAATACATATAACAAAATGCATTATGTCCTGGCCAGTACATGTTAATAAATCTCTTGACAAATGCTCTCTCAGAATAAAGGAACAAAGGCAGGGGAATCCATGTTTGTCTACCAAAGGCAACAGACACTCACTGTACCCTGGAATAAGTCAATAGAGCCAAAATTTATAGTCTATTCAGGTCACCTCATTTATTACAGTGGATGTGACAGACAGAACAAAGAATGACCAAGAGAGTGTGTATGGCAGGAGAAGAATAGTGAGATAATGGGGTCAAACAGACTATCTAAACCTCATTAATTTCCCCAAGGAATTAGCCTCAGGGTGGCCAAAAGAGAAGAAGAATTTTGAGACCATATCTTTCTTAAGGCTTTCTAGTCAATCTAAAACATTCATTCTATAATGGCCCTTATCTCAAAAGATCTCTCCCTCTTCTTCTATCTTCTCCTGCTTTCTACCTAAGAAGAAGAGGGGTCTCTCCTGCTCAAGACCATCTCCATGGAACTGTATACCTTTATCCTATCTTTTTCCCTCTCATCTAAGATTACGGTCTCTCAATCATCCCAACTCAGCATCTTAAGTTTTCTCTGTCTGTCTCTGTCTTTCTTTCTGACTTCCCTTCTATAAAAATGTTCGTCTACTCATTTATAAAAAAAACCCTTCCCTAACCCCAGTTAGATACTCTAGATACCATCCTATCTCTCCATCCTTTTTTTCATAAAAAGCTTTTCAAATGAGTAGTCTACATGACTATTTCTTCAGCATTCACTCACTCCTCAATCCTTTAAAATCTGTCTTCAGTCTCTGCCATTTCACTGAAAGTATTCTTCCCCAAATCACTAGTCTTCCTAATAATTAACATAAGAATGTTTTTCCCCTTGTCTCAGGATCATTGATTCAGAGCTACAAGTATATCATCTAGTCCACCACTTTAATTTTATAAATGAGGAAACTGAGTCCTAGAAAGGTGACTAAATTACCCAAATACACAATAACTTAGCCAAGAGTTGAACCCAAACCCTTTGACTTCAGATGCAGATTTCTTTCTACTCTGCAGCATTTGACAGTGTTGACTCTTTCTTTAAACTCTTCTTCTTGATGTTTATGACTAAGCTCTTCTGATTTTCCTCCTACCTCTCTGAAGGCTCCTTCACATTTCCTTTCCTTTGCTCTTCTTTTCCCCCTAAATATGGATATTCCCTAAGGTACTATTAATTCTCCCTTTCCTTCTCCTCTGCCTCCTTTTTCTTAACCTTCCCCTCTGTATTTCATGTCATCAAGGATGGGAAGATAAAAAAATAGATAAAATCCCACCTCTTTACTCTGGAGCTCATAATGAGAGTGGGGTAGGGAGAGAAGCCAGAAATAACACCACAAACAAACGTAACACAAAATTGAATGTGTTGAGATTGGATTCATTACCTGATTCATCACCTACCATAGCCTTATCTCTTACCTGGCCTCATGTCTATGTGGATAATTCACAAACTTACAGCCCAAACTCTATTGTCTTACCTGACCCCCAATTACGTTTGTTTGCTAGATATTTCAACTTAGATTTTCCACCACCCTGTTACCCCTACCTTAACATTTCTATGCCTATCACAAATCTTCCCAAACTTTCCTGACCTGATCTCTTCATTTCTGCCAATGGAACTGCTATACTCCTAGTCACTAGGGTTGCAGACCTCATCTCTTTTTTTTAATATAAATTTGTTTTTTTTCAGTTTTCAATATTCACTTCCACAAGATTCCGAGTTTCAAATTTTCACCCCATCTAACCCCTCCACCCACCCCAAAATGGCATGCATTCTGAATATCCCTTCCCCTAGTCTGTCCTCTCTTCTATCTCTTTCGCCCTTCTCTTATCCCCTTCTCCTTCTATTTTCTTGTAGGGCAGGACAGACTTCTGTACCCCATTTCCTATATTTCTTATTTCCCGGTAGCATGTGAAAACATTTTTTTAAACATATGTTTTTCAAACTTTAGGTTTCAAATATTCTCCCTTCCTCCCTTCCTCCACCCTCATTGAAAAGGCAAGCAACTCCATGTAGGTTATACATGTGCAGTTATGCAAAACACTTCAATAGTAGACATGTTGTGAAAAACTAACTCTATTTCCCTTAATCCTATCCTGCCCTCCCATTTATTCTGTTCTTTCTTTTGACCCTGTCCCTCCTCAGAAGTATTTGCTTCTGATTACCCCCTTTCCCAATCTGCCCTCCTCTATCATCCCCTGCTCTCTTGTCCCCTTCTCCCCCTATTTTCCTGTAGGGTAAGACAGATTTATACCCAATTGAATGTGTATGTTATTCCCTCCTTAAGGCAAATCCTATGAGAATAAGATCCACTCATTCCCTCTCACCTTTCCCCATTTCCCCTCCACTGTAAGAGACTTTTCTTTTCTGTTTTTTTTGTGAGATAATTTACCCCATTCTACCTCTCCCTTTCTTCTTTTCTGAATATAATCCTCTCTCATCCCTTAATTTTATTCTCCAGATATGACCCCTTAATCTTCAACTCATCCTGTGCCCTCTATCTATTCTATCTATCTATCTATCTATCTATCTATCTATCTATCTATCTATCTACCTATACATACCTATAATTTTTTTCCTCCAACTACCCTAATACTGACAAAGGTCTCATTAGTTATAAATACCATCTTTCCATGCAGGAATGTAAACAGTTCAACCTTAATAAGTCTCTTATGATTTCTCTTGTTTACCTCTTTATGTTCCACTTGGGTCTTGTATTTGAAAGTCAAATTTTCTATTCAGCTCTGGTCTTTTCATCAAGAATGCTTGAAAGTCCTCTATTTCACTGAATGACCATTTTTTCCCCTGAAGGATTATACTCAGTTTTGCTGGGTAGGTGATTCTTGGTTGTAATCCTATCTCCTTTGCCCTCTGGAATATTATGTTCCATGCCCTGCAGTCCTTTAATGTAGAAGCTACTAAATCTTGTGTTATCCTGATTGTGTTTCCACAGTACTTGAATTGTTTCTTTCTGGCAGCTTGTAATATTTTCTCCTTGACCTGGGAACTCTGGAATTTGGCTACAATATTCCTAGGAGTTTTCCTTTGGGGATCTCTTTCAGGAGGAGATCGGTGGATTCTTTCAATTTCTATTTTGCCCTCTGGTTCTAATATATCAGGGCAGTTTTCCTTGATAATTTCTTGAAAGATGATGTCTAGGCTCTTTTTTTGATCATGGCTTTCAGATAGTCCAATAATTTTTAAATTCTCTCTCCTGGATCTATTTTCCAGGTCAGTTGTTTTTCCAATGAGATATTTCACATTGTCTTCTATTTTTTCATTCTTTTGGATTTGTTTTACAGTGTCTTGATTTCTCATAAAGTCACTAGCTTCCAATTGCTCTATTCTAATTTTTAAGGAAGTATTTTCTTCAGTAATCTTTTGGACTTCCTTTTCCATTTGGCCAATTTTTCTTTTTAGGGCATTCTTCTCCTCATTGGCTTTTTGGACCTCTTTTGCCATTTGGGTTAGGCTATTTTTTAAGGTGTTATTTTCTTCAGTATTTTTTTGGGTCTCCTTTAGCAAGCTGTTGACTTGTTTTTCATGATTTTCTTGCATCACTCTCATTTCTCTTCCCAGTTTTTCCTCTACTTCTCTTACTTGCTTCTCAAAATCCCTTTTGAGCTCTTCCAAGGCCTGGGACTGATTCATATTTTTCTTGGAGGCTTTGGATGTAGGAGCTTTGACTTTGTTGTCTTCTTCTGGTTGTATGTTTTGATCTTGTCACCAAAGTAAGATAATATAGTCTGACTCTTTTTGCACTGCTTGCTCATGATCCTGCCCAATTACTTGAGTTTTAAACTCTTTGTTAAGGTAAGAGTCTGCCTCCAATGTGGAGAATGTACTATCCCAAGCTTTAGGGGTTTATATAGCTGTTTTCAGAGATACTTGTATCATACAACTTCCAAGTTGGTATGATAAGGGGCGAGGTGTTTACTCCTTTCCTGACCTATGCTGGGGCCTATTAGTGACCACAAGCACTCCTTTCTGTTCTGGAACTGTGAGGAAGGTTTCCTGTCCATAGCCACTACAAGCTCCACTGTGCCAGCGCTCCTCCTCACCCCAGCTCCGCCTCCCAGAACTGTGACCCAGATCCAAGTGTGGGCAAAGCAAGAGATTCCTGCCTCAGCACTGGCAAAGAGATCCCTGAAATCTCCCACTGATCAACCACTGGATTCCCCCTCAGTCTGTGGGCCAGAAGCTCAGGAAGCAGCTGCCCACCCCAGGGCCACGTTCTCCAGCCACTGGAGCTGAGACGCCGCCTTCCTTTCTCAGCACCGCAGAAACATACTTTTCCCATTGACCTTCTAAGTTGTCTTTGGCATTCGTGGATTGAGGAGTCTGGAAACTGCCACAGGTGCCTGCGATTCAATCCTCTGAGACCTGCTCCAGGTTCACTGTGGCCGCGCTGTGCTGCACTCCCAGCCCGGCGCAATATACCTTTCTGATCAACCATCCAGGTTGTCTTGGACTGGAAATTTGTTTCACTCTGTCTTTTTGTGGGTTCTGCTGCCTTAGAATTTGTTTACAGCCATTTTCATAGGTATTGGGAGGGGTTTGGGGGACAGCTCAAGCAAGTTGCTGCTTTCACTATGCCATCTTGGCTCCGCCTTCACAAACCTCATCTTTATATCCTTCTTTATCTCTTCTACCCTCTTCCCCCCACCCCACCCCAATATATAGTCAGATTCTAAGTCTGGTCAAACAAACCTCTACAGTATCTCTCACATCTCAGTCTCCTCTACTTCCATCAGCTCAGGCCTTCATCCTACATAGCCTGACTATTTCAAAACACTACTAACTAGTCTCCCTGATTGCAGCCTCTGTCCTCTGCAATAATAATGACTAGCATTTATATGGCATTTAAAGGTTTGCGAAATGCTTCACGTGTATTATCTCATTTGGTCCTTATAACCCTGTGAAGTTGGTGCTGTGATTATCCTCACCATTTGATAGATGAGGAACCTTTAGCTGAGAGAAGCCAAGTGACTTTCCTGGAGTCATACAGCTAATTAGTGTCTGAAGTAGGATTTGAACTTGGGTCTACCTCATTCTATATCCAGCTCATCATCTAGCCCAGGAGTGGAGAACCTGTAGCCTTAGGGCCACATGTGGCCTTCTAAGTCCTCAGGTGTGGCCTTTTGACTGAGTCCAAGTTTTACAAAATAATCATTTTATTAAGGAGATTTGTTCCACGAAGTTTGGATTCAGTCAAAGGGCCACAGTAGAGGACCTAGAGGGCCACATGTGGCCTTGAGGCTGCAGGTTCCCCACCCCTGATCTAGCCCCTATAATGCCTAGCTACCTCTACTCAGTTGCCAAAACAGTCTTAGAATTTGTTATGACATTCTCTTTCTCAAAATTCTTCCATAGCTTCTTATTGTCTACAAAATAAAATTCAAACACCTCAGTTTGGCTTTGAAGGCCTTCCAGTAATATGCCTTCAGTATAACTCTCTAGTCTTATTTCATATTGCTTCTCTATGGGAATCCTCCAGTTAACAAGTCAAAAAGTGCCTACTAAGCATCTACAGTGTGTCAGGCACTGTGCTAATTGCTGGGATGCAAAGAAAGACAAAAATAGTCCCTGCACTCAAGGTGCTCACAGTCTATTAGACTCTTCATTTCAATCAGATGGGACTATCCTTGGAATAAATCTTTTAGCTTCCAGCTTCCATGACTTCCATGTAACCAGCCTGAAATGCTTTATCTTTTCCTCTTCGATCTACCTTCTATCAAATCCTAACTGTCCTCAAGGCTCAGATCAAGTGCCCTCTTCTTCATCAAGTCTTCCCAGGTTACCCGAGTCCTCAGTGGTCTTCTCTACCTCTGCTCTATAGTACTAATTGTCAGGACTACTCATTGTTGTAGGTTGAATATGGTATTTTGACATCAAATCAATGAATATTTCTTGAGCACCTTCCATGTGCGAAGCACTATGCTGGGTACTTTCTATCTTCTCTCTGAGATAGGATAATATGCTTTCATTTGAGTGCTATGCTGGTCTTTAAGGCAGGAAGCAAGGATGACTGATCTATGGGGGAGGGGAAGTAGCAACTATAGGCAGTAATTTCAAAGATGGCACCAGGTTTTCTAGGACTCTGGGGCAGCCTCTAGGCAGGGTGCAGATAAAAGTAACAAAAAACAAAACTTCATGGCTACATTTTTTTTAGATCAACCCATTCTACTCTACAAAACTATTTGTACTTAAAGGAGGAAGAGATCGTGCTGTAGGCTGTGTATTACTCATGGGAGATGTATAGATCCACATGGGTTGTTTTAAGGTTGCTCAAGGGGAGGCATGAATAGAGATCTCTGGAACCTTGTCTACCTCTATTCAAAGACGTTCCCTTTGATTCCCTCTCTCTGTGCCTAGGGTGGAGGTGGAGGAATCAGGAAAAAGAATCATTAGGCTGGTTGCTTTGATCTCCTCAGAGAGGGGGTAGCAGACTGGAATTATATCCATCTGCCCCCTAAATATTACTAGCTTAGGGGAATGATTTTTTAGGTTTAAAAATCTTTCCCAAACTGACTTCTGGGAGGCAAGATGGTGGTAAGTAAGTCACCCTCATTCTCCCTTACTGACCTCTAAAAACCCAGAAAATATCACTCCAGGATTAATGGGAAAGGTCCCTCTCATTCTAGTGGAAGGGAAACACGGTCCAGGATGGGAGGTGTCCTGACAAGCAAGCGGCAAGCCCCATCTCAGTAAATCAGCAGGAGATCCTAAGCCCCAGGGTGGTAGTGCAGCACAGCCAGGGGAACAAGCACACTCCATCTTAGAGAACCACCATGTGCACTGACTGGTTATCAGGTGTCTTCCAGCAGCTGAACTTCCCTGTGCTTCAGCACAGCTCTAGGCTGGCAGGTGTCCTTCAGTAGGCACACCTCCAGCAGTCAGACACCATCGCTACCCAGCGAGCTTTAGTGTAGCCCCAGGGAAATGCAGACTAAAACCACCTGGCCTCAGCACATGCCAGCCACCACCACTAGGACCCCAGCTCAGCACCAGGTAAGCTACCAGACCCCTACAGCCTCCAGCTGCCAGCACCTGAGGCCCCAGCACACAAAGCCAGTGACCAGGCCCCTGACCATCAGCACAAGAAGCTTGGGACAATGCCCCCTGTGCTCCAGCAGGAGAGCTCAACTTTAAAAGCCAGGAAATAGGCAAATATCATGAGCAAAAAGCAGAAATGGACACTGACTACAGATTCTTTCTATGGGGACAGAGAACATAGAAACACAAATTCAGAAGAGGACAACATTGTCTGTATACCTACATCTGAAAACTCAAAGGAGAATATGAACTGGTCTCAAGCCCCAGAAGCCTTCTTGGAAGAGCTCAAGAGGGATTTTAAAAGTCAAATAAGGGGAGTAGAAGAAAAATTGGGAGAAGAAATGAGAGGTATGCAAGAGAGAGTCAACAGCTTGGAAAAGGAAGGACAAAAATTGACTATAGAAAACAATTCCTTAAAAAATACAGTTGGCCAAATGGGAAAAAAAAGTAAAAATTTGTCAAATGGAAAAGGAGGCACAAAAGCTAACTGAAGAAGACAATTGCTTAAAAAGTAGAATTGGGCAAGTGGAAGCTAATGACTCTATGACACATCAAGAATTAGTCAAACAAAATCAAAAGAATGAAAAATATGGAAGAAAATGTAAAATACCTCACTGGAAAAACAACTGACCTAGAAAATAAATTCAAGAAAGATAATTTAAGAATTAGCGATCTACCTGAAAGCCATGATCAAAAGAAGAGCCTGGACAGCATCTTTCAAGAAATTATCAAGGAAAACAGCCCCAAAGTCCTAGAACCAGAGGGTAAAATAATAAGAATTCATCGATCACCTCTTGAAAGAGATCGCAAATTGAAAATGCCAAGGAATACTATAGCCAAATTCCAGAATTATCAGGTCAAGGGGAAAATACTGCAAGCAGCCAGAAAGAAACAATTTAAACACCATGAAACCACAGTTAGGATTACACAGGACCTTGCAGTTTCTATATTAAAGGATCAGAGGGCTTGAAATATGATATTCCAGAAGGCAAAGGAGTTTGGATCATGACCAAGGATCAACTTCCCAGCAAAACTAAGCATAATCTTTCAGGACAGGAGATAAACATTCAGTGAAATAGGGGCTTCCAGATTTTCCTGATGAAAAATTCAGAGCTGGAAAGAAAATTCAATCTTCACATACAAGACCCAAGAGAAGCATAAAAAGGTAAATGGGAAAAGAAAAGAAAAAACATGTTATTCAATAAGGTTAAGTGGTTTACATCTCTACATGGGAAGATGATACTTGTAACTCTTGAAAACTGTATCTTTATTATAACATTTAGAAGGGTTATACATAGAGTTAGGGTGTGGATATAAGTTGACTTTGATGTGATGATACAAAATAAAAATTTACATGGTTTTATTTTATATCCTGCAACTTTGCTAAATTGGTTTATTATTCAAGTAGTTTTTTACTTGATTTTCTAGGATTCTTCAAGTATTCCATCATATTGTCTGCAAAGAGTGATAGCTTTGTTTCTTCTTTGCCTATTCTGATGCCTTCAGTTTCTTTTTCTTCTCTTATTGCCCAGCCATACCAGATTTAAAATTGTATTATAAAGCAGCAATCATATAAACTACTTGGTACTGGCTAAGAAATAGATTGATAAACTCAAAAACTCCACTTTTTGGGATAAGAACTCACTACTTAACAAAAACTGCTGGGAAAACTGGAAAATAGTATGGCAGAAACTAGGCATAGACCAACATCTTACACTGTATACCAAGATAAAGTCAAAATGGGTGCAAGATTTAGATATAAATGCTGACACCATAAGCAAACTAAGAGAGCAAGGAAGAGTTTACCTGTCAGATTTATGGAGAATGGAAGGTTTCATGACAAAACAAAAGATAGAGAACATTATGAAATGCAAAATGGATAATTTTGATTACATTAAATTGAAAAATTTTTGCACAAAAAAAGCCCATGCAACCAAGATTAGAAGGGAAGCAGAAAATTGGGAAACAATTTTTACAACTAGTGTCTCTGATAAAGGCCTCATTTCTAAAATATGTAGAGAACTGGGTCAAATTTATAATACAAGTCATTCCCCAATTGACAAATGGTCAAAGGACATGAACAGGCAGTTTTCAGATGAAGAAATTAAAGCTATCTATAGTCATATAAAAATGCTTTAAATCACTAGTGATGAGAGAAATACAAATCAAAACAACTCTGAGGTATCTATCAGATCACACCAATCACACCTATGAGATTGCCTAACATGACAAAACAGAAAAATGATAAATGCTGGAGAAGATGTGGGAAAACTGAAACACTAAAGCATTGTTGGTAGATCTGTGAACTGATTCAACCATTCTGTAGAGCAATTTGGAACTATGTCCAAAAGGCTATAAAACCATGCATACCCTTTGATCCAGCAACATGACTTTTAGGTCTGTATCTCAAAAAGATCGTTAAAAATGGGAAAAGGCCCCACATGTGCAAAAATATTTATAGCAGCTCTTTTGTGGTGGCCAAGAACTGGAAATTGGGGGGGGGGTGCCCATCAATTGGATAATGGCTGAATAAGTTGTGGTATACGAATGTAATGGAATATTATTGTGCTAAAAGAAATGATGAGCAGGAGTATTTCAGAAAAATCTGGAAAGACTTACATAAACTGATGGTGAGTGAAGTGAGCAGAACCAGAAGAACACTGTACACAGTAACAGCAACATCGTGTGATGACTAACTTTGATAGATTTAACTGTTCTCAGTAATGCAGCAATCTAAGACAACTCAAAAGACTCATGATGGAAAATGCCATCTACATCCAGGAAAAAGAACTGCAGAGTCTGAACGCAGACGGAAGCATACTATTTTCACTTTTTGTTTTGTTTGCTTTGTTTCTTCTTTTTTTGTGGTTTCTCCCATTGGTTCTAATTCTTCTTTATAACATGAGTAATGTGAAAATATGGTTAATATGAAGGTATATGTGGAGCCTATATTAGATTGCATGCTGTCTTGAGGAGGGGGAAAGGGAATGAGGGGAAGAAAATTTAGAACGCAAAATCTTATAGAAGTGAATGTTAAAAACTAAAAATAAGTAAGTAAATAAATGAGAATCTTTCCCAGTCATTATCCCTTAAAGGAAGAGAGGTACCCCAAGCTTAAGTCTACAGACTTGACTCCTCACCAAATACTAGTTACCCAAATGATCATCACAAATAGTGAATAGTAGGTAAACTCATTTATTCAAGCAGATACCAGAGAAGTTTTGCATATTAGACACTACCACAAAACACTTAAGGTGAATGACCTCTCCTACTAAAAGTTTGTCTCAGCTCAACCATGTTAGAGGAAACTTGATCTCACCCAAGGGTAAATTTCCCCAAATCTCTAGGGACGCAAGCTAGAAATCAAGGATACGTTGAGGAGCTGGGTTTCCCCTAAGTGTCTGACTTCCAAAGTCTTTTCTGTCTCTCTCTCCAAAAAGAATCTAAAATCATGTGTCATCTCTTGAATCAGGAATGAAGAGCATCTCTCCTCTTCAAAGAGCTCATGTTAACTCTTCTTCCCATTCAGGCACATAGAACTGAATTATAATTCTCTCCCCTAATGAGGGGGGAGGGGGAGGGGCCTGGGTGGTTTTTCTTGTGTGTCTTTTGTGTTCCATTGTGGTTTTTACAACCTTAGTGGAAGTCACCTATATGCTGTAAACTGTCCAAGGTCTTGGGCACAATTTACACCAAAAGACTTTTTGGGACAAAGTCTTTGATCACTATGCATTTTAAAATATTAGGACTAGTATCTTACTTTTTCTCTTGGGTGAGAATGCATCAGAGTTCAAGGACCTTGGCCTTCAAATACTAGCAGGATGAGCATCTACCTTGACAACACAGATATACCAGAAGAATTTTGCAGTGAAATACTCACTTCCCCAGGGAAACAAATGAGACAGCCCCATGCTGGGCTAGTGACAGCTCATCCTCAGCCCCTGGCAGGGCATATGAACTCAACACTGCAAGGTGATATAGGAGAAAATTGCCCATAGCTCCTGGATGGGAATTAGACTAGTAAGGGAAACCTATACACAAACTATTCTGCTCCAGTCAACTGGCACACATAGTAGACACAACATTTCCAGGTGATGGCCTAGATACCTTAGAGAAGATGACCATTGGTGAAAATATTCTCCCCATTCCCTAATGCTTCATTATACTAGTTGCTTTTTCATAGATGGGAGGTACTTCCTAATGCCTTCCCCCCACCCCCCGCCACACACACACACACACACACACACACACACACACACACACACACACACACAGAGTGGTAACTGTTCAGAGTTTAGGATCTCTGGCTCTGAACAGCTGAATGATCCCATTGCCAAACTTTCAGTGCTGATGACATCTGGGATAACATGGTTAGATTTTGCCTCTATCACCAGTTTTCAGAATATGTGAATAACTTTCAACATGAATGTGTTCCCAGCAGGCTCTGTGACAAGCACCAGACTGAAGTGTAGAAAACCTACAATAAGGCCTGACATTCTTGTTAGCAATAGCATCTCCCCCCGCCAACACACCCCTGGACTCCTAAGGGTTTCCATTGGCCTCATAGCACAATATTGATATTCAAAGACATATGCTAAGTTCTTCTTTGACTCCTTCTACCCCTTTCTGCGCTGCTGCTGGCTGCCCTCCAGGGTTTTAGCTCTAATGCCCAAAGAGTTGTCCTTTCTCTTTGTTTCTAGCTCTGTAACAGCCCAACCAGCATTTAATAAGTGCCTACTATGTGCAAGGCTCTATGC
>NW_027555625.1:353365531-353475531 GCF_003287225.1 Phascolarctos cinereus | reverse complement strand
AGAGAGAGAGAGAGAAGAGAGAGAGAGAGAGAGAGAGAGAGAGACTGGCAAACTAGACAGAGACAGAGAGAGAGAGAGAAGAGAGAGAGAGAGAGAGAGAGAGAGAGAGACTGGCAAACTAGACAGACAGAGACAGACAGACAGATAGATAGATAGATAGATAGATAGATAGATAGATAAACAGATAGATAGATAGACAGATAAACACTTATTATGGGCCAAGAATTGTGCTAAGAGGTGGGGATACATATACAACCAAAAAAGAAAAAGCTCTTATTCCTGAGGAACTTATATTTTAATGGAGGAAGATAACACATAAAAGGAGGAGAGAGGAAGGGGACAAAATAGAAAATCCGGGGAGTCAGGAATTGAGCTTCAAGAGGGGTGAGCTTGCAGGGTCTGAGCCCTTCATGCAATGGTGTCTCTGGCAGGAGCTCACCAATCAGAGGAGGGACTCAGGAGTCAAGAGGAGGTATAGGAGAAGTGGTATAAAGGATGTCATCGATAACATGTATGACTGAAAAAGAGCTAGGGCTGGCCACATTGCAAAAGTGAGGCTATCCAATAGATAGCCTACAGGCTCCATAGGCATCCTTGTGATGTGAAGAAAATGCAAGGATTGCCCTCAGCATACTGAGTGGACCCCACGTGGTGAAATAATGGGAGAACACAGACAAAAGGCATACACAATGGGCAGGTAGGCTTATAATCTCCTATCTGGCTTACGGAGTCACTGGAGTTTGGGAATTTTCATTCTGTCACTTTTGCATCATAATCTTTCAAGTGAAACATTTTACTTTTCAAAGAAATCAGCTTTAATAAGATTTTCCACTCCCTATTCCAACCTGTGAAGATTTACATTCAGATAGTATTTCTCTTTCTTCACTAACTTTAATTCCCTCTCTATAGATGTCATCACATCCCTCATTACAACTCTAAGGGTACTTGTGGTATACATTTTCTCCTCTAGGAGTCTTGCCCATGAGGCCACAAGGAGTCACACATGACTGCACAACTGAACAGAAATAACATAATGCCCATGCTTTGGCAAAACACCTGGCTGTTTGGGCTCCATGTGGAACCAACCAAAACCTGAGTGCTGGAAGACTACAGTCCCACAATAAATTAGGACATGATAAGAAAATGAGCATGGCACAATGGAAATAGTGCTGTGTTTGAAGTCAGAGGACCAGGCTTCAGACCTTGGCCCCAGAGCTCACTAGCTATGATACCTCGGGCAAATCCACAAAACCTTTCTGAGATTCAGTTTCCTCACCTATAAAATGAGAGGGTTGGCATATATGACTCGACATCCCTTCCAAATCTAAATTTTTGGTCCTAGGGTACCTCAATGATGGTCTGGCACACTAAGTACAGTGCTAGAGGTGAATGATGAGTCATCACCATCTTTGAAAACTTCTGGAAAACTGAGAAGCATGGCAAGGCTGGAGAAGAGGACCTGCTGACCCATTTTCAAGAAAAGAGAAAGGGTGCAACAGTCAAACCATAGTCCAGAGAGCCGTATTTTGATTCCTAGCTAAAAATACTACCAAAAATAAAATAATAAGGGGCAGCTAGGTGGCACAGGGGATAGAGCACCAGGCCTGGAGTCAGGAAGACCTAAGTTCAAAGCCAGCCTCAGACACACCCTGGGCAAGTCATTTAATCCTGTTTGCCTCAGTTTCCTCACCTGTAAAATGAGCTGGAGAAGGAAATGGTAAACCATTCCAGTATCTTTGCCAAGAAAATCCCAAATGGGCTCATGAAGAGTTGGACAGGAGTGAAACAACACCAACAATAAAATAACAACCAGAAAAAAAATCCACCACAAAACAGAGCATGGTATTAATTCAATGGTTTGTGAATTGTTATGAAGAAAAGCAGCAATCATTAAAATGTTCATGGGGAATGTAATGGAATTCTGTTGTGCTATAAGAAATGATGAGCAGGAGGATTTCAGAAAAACCTGGAAAGACTTGTATAGACGGATGCTGAGTGAAGTGAGCAGAACCAAGAGAACATTGTACACAGTAACAGCAACATTGTGTGATGACTGCCTTTGATAAACTTAGCTCTTCTCAGCAATGCAAGGGTCTAAGACATTTCCAAAAGTCTTATGATGGAAAATGCTATCCACATCCAGAGAAAGAACTATGGAGTCTGAATGCAAATGGAAGCATATTATTTGGTCTCTTTTTTTCCTTTTATTTTGTTGTCGTTTCTTCTTTCTCATGATTCCTCCCATTGGTTCTAATTTTTCTTTACAACATGACGAAGGTGAAAATGTTACAATATAAATGTAGATGTAGAGTTTATATCAGATTGTATGCAGTCTTAGGGAGGGGAGAGGAATGGGAGGGGGAGAAAATTTAAAACTCAAAAGCTTATGGAAGTGAATGTTGAAAACTAAAAATAAATTTATCTTAAAAAAAAAAAGATTGTTCATGAGTTCATCAAGAAAACTGCATGGAATTAAAGCCATCTATAGTCATATGAAAAAATGCTCTAAATCACTAGTGATTAGAGAACTGCACATCAAAACAACTCTGAGGGACCACATCACACCCATCAGATTGTCCAACATGACAAAACAGGAAAATGATAAATGTTGGAGAAGATGTAGGGAAATTGAAATACTAACACATTGTTGGTGGAGTTGTGAAATGATCTAACCATTTTGGAGAGCAATTTGGAATTATGCCCAAAGGGCTATAAAAATGTGCATACCCTTTGACCCAGCAATAGCACTTCTAGGCTGTATCCCAAAGAGATCATACAAATGAGAAAAAGACCCACATGTACAAAAATATTTATAGCAGCTCTTTCTGTGGTGGCAAAGAATTGGAAATTGAGGGGATGCCCAGCAATTGGGGAATGGCTGAACAACTTGTGGTATATGAATGTAATGGAATACTAATTAAGCTATAAGAAATGATGAGCAGGAAGACTTCAGAAAAACCTGGAAAAACTTGTATGGACTGATGCTGGGTGAAGTGAGCAGGACCAAAAGAACATTATACACAGTAACAGCCACGTTGTGCAATGACTAATGTTGATAGAGTTAGCCCTTCTCAGCAGTGCAAGGATCTAAGGTATCTACAAAGGTCTCATGATGGAAAATGCTATCCATTTCCAGAGAAAGAACTATGGAGCTTGAATGCAGATCGAAGCATACTATTTGCTATTTTTTCTGTTTTGTTTTGTTTTCTCTTTCTTGTGGTTCCTCCTCTTGGTTCTGATTCTTCCTTACAACATCACTAATGTGAAAATATGTTTAATAGGAATGTATATTCATAGCCCACATCAGATTGTGCGCTGTTTTGGGGAGGGAGGAGGAGAAAAATTTAAACTCAAAAGCTTATGGAAGTGATTGTTGATAAATCAAAATAAATTAATAAAAAATTAAATTAAAAAAGAAAACTGCATGGAAAACTAACTTCTTTTCCTTTCTTTACTGGATTATTAAAGAGAACACTGAAGAAACATAAGTGCCATATCACAGTGAGCAGGCAGGGAGCTCAGAGATCCCTAAGTCCATTCCTCCCATGTAAAGACAGTCTCACATTTGTCATCAAAGAACCTAGGTTTGAATCTTGGCTCTTTTACTTATATTTTTGTGATCCTTGGCAAATTGCTTAATATCTCTGGTCCTCAGTTTCTTTATCTGTAAAATATAGGAGTTAGATAAAAAGATCTTTTAATTCTCTTCCAGCTTTGAACCTACCATTCTATGGTCCTCTCCCACATGTCCACACATTGCTCTTAATGTCTCCTCCATATGATAGCCCCTCAAATACTTGAAGACATCAATCTTGCCCCATCCAAGCCTTCTCTCCACTAGGCTATCCATCCCTATTTACTTCTACTGATCTTTATGTGTCATGGTCCCTAGTCCCCTTACCACCTTGGTGGCATCTCTGACAGGGCATCAAACAACTTTTATTTAAACAGTCTCTTCCCTTCTGTTGGGCCACAGTTTGAGGTTGACTTAGATCATCTCAAAAGTACATCCCACCTCCACTGAATCAAACCAAGACCTTCTGATCTCCAGTAACAGAGAGTCAACACTTCTGAAGCATCTGGTTCCATAACTGGACAGCACTGATTGTAAGAGACCTCTCCCTTCGATGAAAGCCAGATCTCCTATTCTGCGGTAATCCTGCACACTCCCCCCACCTTGTATCCTAATTCTCCTCTTAGGCCAAGCCACCTTCTTTTATATCTGCCTTAAGACTTCCTCAAAAGACTACCATCTCCAGTTCCTTCAACTAGTCCTTGGATGGGCTTCAATACTCACTATTTTAATTCTATTGGACAGGGAATCAGGGCACTTGGGTCCTTACTTAGATTTGACCCTACCTTATGGGGTGACCTTGGATAAGTGCTTTCCCCTTGAGTCTTTTTTCTCCCTTCTGAAAAATGAAGGGGATTGAACTAGATACTCTCTAAGGACCATGTCCAGTCTTGATATTTTGTTTTGTGAAAGAACTCATAGAAACTTGGAATCTCAAAGCCTGAAGGGACATTAAATATCATCCAATTTAATCCCCTTGTGTTATAGTTTTGTAAACTAAGACAACATGGTTAAACAGAATGTCCATGTACTCAGTTCCTCATCTGTTTCCAAGACTGATTTAGTCATTGTTATCCATGGGTGGAGGAAGAGACTTGAATCTTACAGTATAGGCTGATGGTACTTAAAAGCTTACAAAGACCTTCAAGTTTGAGGGAATGGTCCACAGTGAGTGACAGAGACAGAATTTAAACCCAGGTCCTTTGGTTCTAAACCCAGGGCCTTCCTTTGCATGAGAGAACCGGGTCCTAGGATAACAGTCCCATCCTCATATTCCGACAAACCTTCTGTGTCTTCTGTCTTTGCGATGCCTGTTCTCAGTTTCCTAATTGCTTTCTAACCCGCTTGTGAAAAATAGATGCTGGGTTTAGGCACCTTTGCCAGCAAATAGTTTCACCTCTCTGCTCTTGCTCTGGGATTTGCTTAATCTCTGGTTGATAACACGACAAACAAAGCTATTAATGTAATAAAGACATGATTACCCAGCTAATCATGCTTGATCCTCTGCTATCCTCCAGCTAACCTCTCCTCCTGCAAAGCAAGCCTTAGCAAATGTTGTTTGCAAGCTTGCTGGTTTCCGCAGTAATATTTCACTACTAATTAGCAGGAATCCCAGGCTCTGGGAAGAAAGCTCAGTAAAACACTTAGTAAAACACTTACTTAGTAAAAACATTGTGTGATAAGGCAGCATGGTGTGTGGCTGAGAGTGGGAGACTGAAAATTAGGACTGGGAAGCTCTTCAGTCTAGTAGCTTTGTAACGTTAAGCAAGACAGCCCCTTCTCTAAGCCTCAGTTTCCCTGTCTACAAAATGAGGGGGTTGTCCTCTAACTTCCCTTCTAATTCTGACATTTTAAAACTGTAGTTTTGTTACTGAGAGTGATGGGAGTGGGTAGGCAACATATTGGGGACATTTTTTTTTTTAAAAACTACTATAGTTTGACTTATTTTTTTAACGTCTTATTTATATTGACATCTTTTTTATATCACCTTCATTTCCAAACATATGCCTTACCTCTCCCCTACCCATTGAGTTGTGCCTTATGATAAAAATTTAAATAGAAAGAGAAGGAAAAAAAACAACCAGCACAGTAATGGTGTCTAACAAAATATGCAATATTTCACACCTAGAGTCCTCCTGCTCCTTCAGAGAGGGAAAGGAGGACAAGACCTCCATTTTGTCTTGATCTTGAGACAAGATATTATGGGAATTATATCCCCTACCCCTCCCAGAGCCTTGCGAAGTTCAAAGAACTACATGAGAGCAGTTCCTAAAGCTGTTCTCCTCTAAAACACTGCAGTGCCTTCACAGAGAAAGCTGCTGATTATCTCTATTGAATGAAGCAGCCTTTCCTTATTGGCCAAGGGGTCAGATGAAAAGTGCAATTTTTCCCAGGTGGAATGAAAGACTGAAAGATCACCAGAAGAACAGGGAAAGCCCAGGAACTTTTGTTCTCTGTGGAGGTGGGAAGAGCTCAGGGCAGATCTGATGACAAGGAAGGGCACTGATACTGTTGTTTGTCCTTTGTTTTCAAAGAGGACCTATGTCATCACAGGTGATGTCTTGATTTGCGTGTCAATTGGATTTAAGTGAGACAGAGCTGCACAAAGTCTCCAGCCTCACTCTCTCTTCCTGAGTCATTGAAGTCCAGTGGCAAGATAAAAGTCAGGACAACTGGTGATGATCCAGGTTGCAGTGGATGACCTTGGCATCTTTGATGTCTGACTGAGCTCTGAGTGCTCATGGGCTTTCTTTCAGCTGCCTACATAGCCTAGGAACAAATTGTTCTCATCCTCCCATTCCACAGGGGGAAGTCTCTACATGTTTGGGGTAGACATCACTGCTATCCCAAAGTGAGTATAGTAATGAGCAGTTATAATCTTGTTAACCTCACTTGCTCACTTAAAGAGTGATCTGCCTGTACAGAAGTTGTTATTTATCTAAATGAACCTGCTTGCCTCATTGTGCTACATGGTGACATTTTTGTCCTTTCTCTATTCTCCCCTGCTACATCACTGCCTAACCAACTGGTATCACTACCCTCAGGACTTTCTGGTTCTCTTTTTTAAACCTTGTTTATTCTATGCCCAAGCTTTTTATAAAGGGTTTTGTCTCCAGGTAAAAAATAAGTTGGTTTGCGTGACATCATGAGTGAGAATGTGCAATGAAGGGGTAGATAACACAAGAGAGGGAAGGTCAAAAGGGATTCTGAGACAAATTGCCTTAGACTTTAACCATAAGCCTACATTAAGCTTCTTCTCTGACTGCACAAAACAGGGCTTCACTAGACACTGCGTGCTTGGGGAACCTTTCTCCCTAGCTACAACTCTAAGGTTTGTAAATCTAAACTTAGGAAGCAGATACCAACGTGGAGGAGGTTTTTGTTTGTTCTTATCGTGCAAATGAATTTTTTTGTTGCATCATTTCAGCCATGTCTAACTTCATTTGGGGTTTTCTTGGCAAAGACACTGGAGTGGTTTGCCATTTCCTTCTCCAGCTCAGTTTGCAGATGAGGAAGGGAGGCAAATAGTTAAATGACTTGCCCGGGGTCACGCAGCTAATGTATGTCTGAGCTCAGATTTGAACTCAGGAAGATAAGTCTTCCTGGTTCCAAGTCCAGTGCTCTATCCACTAGGCACCTAGCTGCAACCGAATTAGAGGATTGGAAAAGTCTTAATATGTAGGGAATGAGAAATCATGTAGTCCAGTCTCCTCATTCTACAGATGAGGAATCTGAAGCCTAGAGATGGGAGGTAGATTGGCCAAAGTCACACAGGTAGAAAGAAGCAACCCTGGGATTCAAACTCAGGTCTTCTAAGTTCACCCTATATTCTGGGAAATGACATTTACATACTAGAGGCAGCTAGGTAACTCAGTAGATGGAGCTCCGAGCCTAGAGTCAGGAAGACCTGAGTTCAAATTCAGCCTCAGACACTTACTGTGTGATGCTGGGCTAGTCATATAATCTCTTTCTGCCTCCGTTTCCTCAACTGTGAAATGAGGGTAATAATAGCATCTACCTTGAAGAGTTATTGTGAGGATCAAATAGGATAATTTTTGTAAAGCACTTAACACAATGCCTGGCACATAGTAGGTGCTTTAAAATGTTTATTCTCTCTCTCCCTTTCAGCCCTGACATTTGGTGTTCTACGGTTCTAGGCCCCCTCTCAGGTCTGACATACTATGTTTTATGAATCTAAGGCACCTTCCAGCTACAGGCATCTAGATAGTCCAGTAGATGAAGCACCAGGTCTGGAGTCAGGAATAACTGAGTTCAAATCCAGCCTCATACTAGCTATATGACACTGGCTGAGTTATATAACCTCTGTCTGCCTCAGTTTCCTCAACTGTGAAATGGGGATAATAGCACTTAGCACGCAGGTTTGTTGTGAGGATCAAATGAGATTATATTTGTAAAGTGCTTAGAACAGTGCTTGGCACACAGCTGGTGATTAATAAATGCTTATTCCTTTCTTCCCTACTAGTAGCATACTACAGAGTAGAAGCTCACATTTACATTAGCTGGGTGTCATTGGGCAAGACACTTTATCTGAGTCTATTAACCACTTCAAGTATAAACTGTTCATCATAAAATTTATGCTACTTACTTTCAAGAGGTACTAAGTGGTACAGTGCATAGATGCCAGGCCTGGAGTCAGGGAGACTCATCTTCCTGAGTTCAAATCTAGCCTCAGACACTTATTAGCTGTGTAACCCTGGACAAGTTACTTAACCTTGTTCACCTTCATTCCTCATTGGTAAAATGATCTGGAGAAAGAAAAGACAAACCACTTTAGTATTTTTGCCAAGAAAACCCAAGCAACAAAGGTTGCTATAGCAATCTAATAAAGCAACATAAAGGAGATTATTTTGCAAACTTTAGAGCTCTTTTACAAATATGAGACCAGATTATTTTTTCAAGGTTTGGATGTCGTTTGTTGGGAGTAAATTGCTTTGTAAATCTTCAAGGACTTCAGAAAGGTGTGCCATAATTTATGGTTTACAAAGATTCTCCAGCTCCAGGTTTGGGGAAAAGCCCCAAAGTCCTGGCTGGCAAAATGAACTCTATCATCTGAATGATCCATCCGGGCCCTGGTGACCAGCCATTAGCCCCTTTGCCAAGTGGTGGAGGTCTTCCTCTTCCTCGTATATGTGTAGCGAGGGTGTTCCTCTGGCTGGTCAAGATGGAATGTGTGGCTGATCCCACAGTCCGCAATCTGACAGTGCCTACTAGGCCCACCATCTCCTTACTGCCTTTACTTCTTCATCTGGATGCTTCTGCTAAACGCACTGCCTACACCTGACATGATTGTTACAATGGCACCAGCATATTAGCTTGGCTCATCTTATGGTGACATTTGCAGAAATAGTCCACAGAGCAAAAGCAAAAGCCACTTGAGTGGTCAGAGATATGTGTGACTGTGTGGTCTGGCTGTGTTTTGGACTAACCTGGAGGCTCATCTAAGGTTGTCTTTCTATGAGCTACTGTGTTGGCTAATTTGACGAGGTTGGGGTGTGTGTGCGCGAGCATGCGTGCATGCATGTGTGTGTGTGTGCATACATGAGTTTGCATGTGCATCTATTTGCTCATTCCTTCATTTTCTTTTAGACCTAGATTTTTATCAGGGACTTGGATGAAGGCATATAAAGCTATGAATAGGGTATAGTGGGAGGAAAAAATATTGGAAATTAGGTCCTGTCAGAGAACCTAATTTCAAATCCCATCTCTAGCACTACCTATGTAACCCTGGGCATAACTTAGCCTCTCTGGTGCTCACTTTTGTCATCTGTAAAATAAAGGGTGTTTGGGGCAGCTGGGTGGTGCAGCAGATAGAGCACTGGCCCTGAAGTCAGGAGAATCTGAGTTCAAATCCAACTTCAGACACTTACTGCTGTATGACCCTGTGCAAGGCACTTAACCCGACTGCCTCCAAAAAAACTAAACAAAATAAAGGGTGCTGGTTTAGATGAATTCCATGATCCATCCCAACTTTACGTCTATGGTGCTGACATCCTATGAGCCTTGCTTGTAAAATATATGGATGATTCAAATTTGAGACAGCTAACATGTTAGATAAAAGAATTCAGAACTTTCGGCTAAATCTAATAGAATAAAATCCAGTAGTGGTACAGTTGGCTTAAAAAAATCAACTCTACAAGTATAGGATGGGGAAAGAATGGTTAGTCACTAGTTCAAATAACAAATATCTAGGAGTTTCAGTGGATTACCAGCTCAACATGAGTCAACAGTGAGTTATGCCATCTATAAATGCTGAAGGAACCTAAAGATGTCTTAAATTGAGCCACCATGTCCAGGATGAGGGAGACTCACTGGAGATTCACTTAACTGTCCCCTGTCCTGCTTAGACCCTTTCTCCCAAACTGTAGTGTTTTATTCAGTTAGCTCTTCTATTACTGAAGGTCTTCAAGGGGAAAATGGATGACCATTGTCCATCATCAGGATTCTATGGAAAAGAGGTAGCAGGGTCCGTTTTGAAGGAGCATCATATTTGGAGTTATGACTTGTGTGATTTTAGGAAAATCATTTCAACCCTGTTGGCCTCAATTTCCACATCTGTAAAACAAAGTGGGGAGAGGTGCCATGGTGCTATGGGTAGAGCACCACCTACTTAAAGACAGGAAGAACTGGGTTTAAATCCTGCCTTTGCCATTTACTAGCTGTGTGACTTTGGGAAGTCAGTCACCTTGGTTTGCGCCCTGGTTTCCTTGTCTTTAAAATGAGGGGGTTGGGCTCAGTCATCTCTAGAGTCCCTCCCAGGTCTAACATGGGAATTATGCCTTCACTAAAAAGTGCCCTGCAAACTTAAAAACACCATGTAAATGCTAGTTTTTATTATTATTATTATTATTATTATTATTATTATTATTATTATTATTATTACTAACAGGTCTGGTTGTTAGAACTTGGTTAGAGCTGTTATCCTGAGAATAATGCCCCCACCTCTTTCCCTTCTCTCCATTCCAAAAGGCAGTGACAGCCAGCCATCCATCACTTGGTCGTGAATGTAAATATCACCTCTAATCTTTAAGGTCCTGACACTAAGGAGGGTGTCCTACCATTCTGATAATGATTCGCTATTGAGTATGATGACGCATAGGCTGATCGTTTCAAGGTAATGGCCTTTAATGGATGGGGCATTAATCCTTTACAGCTGCATAACTATATGTTCTGATGGAGTCTCTTAAATAAAGTTTACACTTGGCAATTAATTTAGCAAAATTCCAAGTTAAATGGCTTGCAATAAAAATATTAAACATATTATGGCAGCCATGACATGATCTCTTAAATGAACGAGATGTTTAATTATTTTAGAAAAGAAATATAAATAGTGTCAGAGTTAACCACCAGACTCTTTTATATAACTTCCGCCCAATTTCTCAAATCATTATTTATACAGTGAAGAGGCATAAAGATTTAATAAATGACTCTTTGGGATATTGCTTTTGGTGGAGTTGGTATGGCCTGCAATTATCCCACTGATGTAGAGGGAAAAAACCCACCAGGGAAATCTCTAGAGTGCTTTCTCCAAACATAAGGAGCTGGGGATGAAAGATAATATGTAAAGAAGATGCTCGGGGGGGGCAACTCATTAGTCTGCTCTCTTAAGTTATGACTCAGAATGCTTTCACACAGCCCTGGAATGTCAGTCTTGGGAGGAACCCAAGACACCATCCAGTCTAACCCCTCACTCCCTGATTCCCCCAACTTAAACTTGATCTCTTCTTTACGTTTTCCTAGATGCTCTGTCTACTTTGCCCTTATCATATTCCACCTTTATTCATATTTATTTATTTTAGAAGGAAGAAGGGATGTGGCAGGGGATTGGAGGCTTCCTTCACAACTCAACTTCAGCATCACCATCTCCATGAAGCCTTTTCCTGTTCCCTATCCCATCCCCAGCTGCTGGTACCCTCCCTCTGGAAACTATATTCATTATGCCTATGTTCTACATGTTTTCATATATGTATATGCTGTCCCTCCCATTAGAAATAGAGAGGGCAAGGACTGTCATTCTTGTATTTGGCTTGGCACACAGTAAGCACTTAATAAATGCTTACTGATTGAGTGAGTGCTACCATACAAGGACTGGTTGAAGGGATTGGGGGTGTTTTCAGGCTGTAAGGAAAATCTTCCTAACAATCAGAGCTGTCTAAAAGTAGAATGGGCTATTTTATGAGGGAGTGATTTCCCCATCATGGGAAATTTTTGAATGATCATTTGCTAAGAGCTAATGTAGACAGGTTTCTCTTCTGCCTCTGGAGTTCTGTGACTCTATAACCTTCTCAAAATCGGGGAACACATACATCACTTTTCAGTTTTGTGACCTTCTCCAATACCCAGCACATGACATTGAATGTGGTAGGTACTGAAGAAATGTTAGTTGAATTGAATTGTGTAGGAAAGTGAATCCCAGAAAGGGGAGGTAACTTGTTTGAGGTCACACAGGCAGTAGCAGAACTTAGATTAAAACCTGTGCCTCCTGACCATTGACTTCTCCATTGTATTGATTTTTCCACTTCTTGCCCATTAGAAAAAGAGTAAGCGATCTTAATGACTGGGTTAGGAGACAGGGTTTCTCTCAACAGAATTTACTAACCATATTATCTTATACCTTGCCTCATCCAGGAAGAATATAAGAATAATGATGATGATAAAATTTTTTTTTTTGTGTGTGTGAGGCAATTTGGGGTTAAGTGACTTGCCTGGAGTCACGCAGCTAGTGAGTGTTACATGTCTGAGGCAGGATTTGAATGCAGGTCCTCCTGACTTCAGGGCTGGTACTCTGTCTACTATGCCGCCTGGCTGCCCCATAAAATGTATTTTTGTTGTTATTATTATCATCATTATTATTGTATTTTTACAGAGGGGTATAGTGGATAGAGCACTGGCCTCAAGACCATGAAGATCTGGGTTCAAGTCCTACTTCTGACACATACATGCTGTCTGACACTGGCATGTAACTCAACCTCTCAGTGCTTTAGAGAAAATTCTTTAAGGCAGTTAAGGTATTGGTAGACTTCCCTCACCTGGAAATTCTCTTTACTATGGAAATCACAGGTCCAGTGTCTATCTCTAATAATAATAACAATAAGTAATGACAACGCACATTTCTACAATACCTTAAAGTTTTCCAAGTTTTCTCACAATCCATGAAGTAGGTATTCATATAAAACATTGTGTCCATTATACAGAGGAAGAACATGAGGTTTAGTGAAACTAAATGACTTGCCAAAGGTCAAACAGCTAGCAAGTGCTGGAGCTGGCACATCCAGCAGGACAAAGTCACTAGCCAGGATTCTTTAGGGTTTTTGTTGTTGTTTGGTCATTTTTCAGTCATGTCCAACTCTTTGTGATCCCATTTGGGGTTTTCTTGGCAAACATACTTGAATGGTTTGCTATTTCCTTCTCCAGTTCATTTTACAGATGAGCAAACTGAGGCAAATAGAGATAAGTGACTCGTATAGGGTCATACAGTTGGTAAGTGTCTGAGGCCAGATTTGAACTCAGGAAGATGAGTCTTTCTAACTAATGGCACTCTACCCACTGAGTCCTGAGTTTTCACCTACATTTTCTATAACCTGCTATTGCCCCACCTGCACTCCATTCCTTTAGTTTTGGGTCCAATTTCTCTTAAAATGTTCATATCCATGGGAAAGACACCATGACCTTTTCCCTGGCCATCTGCTATGCCTGGAATGCCTTCCCTTCCCCTCACATCTACCTCATAAAATCCCTTCCTTCAAGATAAAAGCTCAAACATCATCTTCTTCAGGAAATCTCTCCTGATCCACTCAAGTGTTAGGACCCTCTCTCCCTAATTACCTTGTATGTAATTGTTGTGTATTGCATTAACACCTTATACTCCTTTTATTTGTTGAGAGTAGAGATTGTTTTATTCTTCACACTTGAATTTCCAGAGCCTAGCACAGGGCCTGGTACATAGCAGGTACTCAGAGAATGCTTTGTGATTGATTAGATGGCCCAATACAAAGAGCCCTAGGCTGGGATCTGGGCCCTGTACTCAATGACTGTAGCCACTGAGAATGCTGATGATGGCGGTAGAATTCTTTCTCCAGATGAAGAGACTTAAGAAGTAGCTAAGAGAGGGGGTTGACTATACATTCCACATTGAACGAGTCAAATGGAAATAACTGTTTGTCTACCTGTACCATACTACTCCTGCAGGCTGAACCTGGCACTCCGTCTCTTGCTATACTCTTCAAAGATCTTGTGATTCTTGTTTTAAGCACTTTTTCTGCTTCAGAACTGGAGTCACTAAGAAAAGGGTTCTAATCTCACCTCAAGACATTTACTATCTATGTGATCCTGGGAAAGTCATTTAATTTCTTTGCTTCAATTTCCTCAACTGAAAAATGAAAGGGTTGTTTTTAATGGCTTCTAAACCCTCCTAGCTCTAAATCAATGACTCTATGATCCTAGTAGGTCTATCGTTTCAGCAGCAGCATGACCTAGCAGATCACAAAGGTAGCGCCTAACAGATCAATTGTGGCTGAGCCACAGTAGCAGGATCAGAATTATGGCAAGGAAAACATCAAGATGAGAAGGACCAGAAAGAAAATCAGACTTCGTTGTTTGATCAGACAATAATACGCAATGCATAGGTGAAATGGGAAATGGCTAATTAGCAAACTTGTGAAAATTGTTTGGTTTTTTTTAGAAAAACTGTGCTGAGACAGTACTTCCAAGCAGGCTTAGATGTCCCAACTGACTGTACTGGTAGGAATAAACCAAGCAACTCGATTCTGTTAAAATTGTTCTGTAAGGTATACTATGATTCTATTATTCTTATATGGCTTTCTTCAAATGATAGGGATAAATCATCTGTATTATATTCAATTCATATTTATATGCACAGTATTCTTACTTCTTTCTTTAATGGAGGAATCCCCAGACTAAAGTCAAAAGTAAGATTGCATATTCAGAATAGCCAGGATTAGAATGGAGGGTGTAAGGGAGGATTGATGATCCAATGAATGTGAGGAGCCTATGTCCCCTAATTAAAGGTCAATCTTCTGTGGAGCTTCTGGCAAGCCACAGAGGCAGGGTACAGTCCAGGGAGTGGTGCAAGTCACCAACCCCGCAGCTTCAGCCAAGATGTACCTCCAGCCCTTCAATAGCCTTATCTATATTCATGCTTTCTCTCTTTAAAGAGTGTAATTTCCTTGAAGGCAGGGAATTGTTCATTTTTGCCTGTATCCCGAGGTGTATAATAGACACTCAATAAACGTTTGTTGCCTGATTGATCATAGACTGAACAGGGGAGAATGGCCAGATGAGCTCTACTGTTCCCTAGGTTAGGTGAAAGGGACTGTGGTTGGCACCATGGGAAATACACAGAAGATAGGACCATGCACATGTAAAGCATGCCTCTTCTCTCTGTTCATCATCATTAGAATGCACTGGGGATTAGCAAGAATTAAATTAAAATAAAATCAGCAAATATTTATTAAGCACCTACTGTGCACAGAATCCTATGTGAGGTCACTTCCCCAGTCCTTTCTCCATTCCTTTTCAAATGCTTGTGTTCTCAGAGTGCAGCAGCAGCAGACTCAGCAGCCAGTGCCCACCAGCCTGTTGTAGCTTTCCGAGGCAAATGTTCCCCAGGAGGATGCAGGAAGGGGCATAATCCATGACTCCAAATCATTTGATCTTCACCACCGGCATTTTTTATTCCCCTTAAATTCTCCAGCCAAATGTAGCAAGAGACCGTGTAGATCATTTAAATAAAGAAGTCAATCCGTGAAACATTCAGGCCTCTCTAGAGCACCGCTGGGGTAATCTGCTCCTGACAAGCTGTAAATGGACCAGGCAAAATACATCTGCTAATACCCATGCCGGCATTATGCACCACAATGGGGCTGCATGCTCCTTTCCTCGCTGTGCTATTGCAGAGAACATCACCATAATTCAAAGCAGGTGGAGGCATTTGGTCTACAAATTTCCCTTTCCTTCCAACTCCAAACAATTTGCTCCTTTTAATGTGTGTGTGAGCGATAAAATCACAGGCTGATCCAATTCTAATGTTATTTTTATTTATATACCTGAATACTCAAGAACATCTGCTTCGCGGAGATTCATCATTCAAAAGACTTAATTAAAATAATGCTGAGTGTCTAACTCAGCATGGATTACCAAAGCAAATATTTGTTTTGCTATCATCAATTAAGGCTGTATTCATAAAAACAACTCCTGCAGGAGAGTCTGTACTTTGAATCCCTTCTGCCAAACTCTTAGGGAAAAGAGGAAGAGGTGCAGGAGACGGTGATGGTGCAGGAGACCCTTCTCCGTTGTTCAAACCGTCATTCCAACACCGTCCTTGGAACCACAGTGTAACTTGTGTTTCTCACTTTGATAGGTCTCCTTATGTCCTCAGTGCTGGTGCTCCTCTGCCTCACACTGAGGAAGACAATAGTCCTTCCCGTGTCTGTAGTCATCCACAACTTACCAAAACAAAAATTCCTCACAACAGGGCCAAGGAGTGGGTTATACAAAAGTTGATACCCTGAATTACAGATGAAGAAAGAAGACCTATGGGTCCTGAGAGAAGTGAACTTGTCTACATAATGAGCTAATAAGTGACAGGGTGTACAGGTTGAAGCCAGGCCTTCTCATTAAAGTCCAGTACACTTTCCGCTATTCTACTTTGCGTCTTGTGCCCCTCTTTCTGGTCTGATTCTCCACAGATCTTCTGCAGAGGACTCCAACAGCTGGTTCTCATCCTATGCATCTGCCTCATCTCTGCTAAATTTCTTAAGAAAGTTGTATACACTCTCTGCTTCCATCTTCTTTCCTCTCACTCACCTCTAAATTTTCTGCAGTCTTGCTCATCGTTCACTCTTCAAAATTGCCAATAATCTCTTCATTAACAAACCTGATGTTCCCCTTCTCACTCCTCATTCTTCTCGACCTCTCAGAAACATTAATACTGTCCGTCCCATTCTCCTGAATGTTCTGTCCAGGTTACTTTCCTACCTGCCTGACCACTCAGTCTCCTTGGCTGGATCTTCATCCAGGTCACACTCATTAACCATGGGTATCCCCCTTGTCAGGGTTGGGGAACCTGTGGCCTGAGGCCACATGTGGCCCTCTAGGTCCTCAAGTGTGGCCCTTTGACTGAATCCAAACTTTACAGAACAAATTCCCTTAATAAAAGGAATAGTTCTGTAAAACTTGGACTCAGTCAAAAGGTCACACCCAATGGACCTAGAAGGCCGCATGTGGGCTCAAGGCCACAGGTTCCCCACACCTATCTGTCCTGGATGCTTTTCTCTTCTCTGTATATACATAAATATATATATATATATATATATATATATATATATATATATATATATATACATATATATATAATATAATATGTATGAATATAAACATAAATATATATTTATGTATATATTTTTGTATATATTCATATATACATTTATGTATCTATTCATATGTATGTCTATATATCTCTGCATCTATCTATCTCACTAATTGATCTATCTACATCTATCTGTCTATCTCTATCTCTATCCATCTATTTCATTAACTGATCTCATTGGCTCCTGTGGGTTCAGTTATCCCTACACCTATTCCCATATCTATATATCCAGCCCTAATCTCTCCTGAGCTCCAGTCTCTCATAATCAATTGGCTTTTTGACATCTCTGATTAGATGTTCTATAGGCATCTTAAATTCAACCTGTCCAAAACAAAACTCATTGTCTTTCCCCCCAAAGCATCCCAACTTCTGAACTTCCCCATTATTGTCAAGGGCTCCACCATCTTGCTAATCACCCAAAATCACAATCTGGGTGTCATCCTGGACTCTTCATACTACTCACCCCCCATCCCATCTATTCAACCTGTTGCCGAGTCTTATTGTTTTTACCTGTACAACATCTCTCATCTACACACCCTAGTCACACTCTACTCATCCTAGTCTAGTGTAACCCTCATCACCTCAAGCCTGGACTACTGCAATAGGCTGCTGATTGGTTTCTCTGCCTCAAGTCTCTCCCCATTCTAATCCATCTTCCATTCAATAGCCAAAATTATCTTCCAAAAGTACAAGTCTGACCATATCACACATGCAGGCCCCCATTAAATAAACTACAGTGACCTCCTATTAACTCCAAGATCTTGTGGATCAAATGAGACAATATTTGTAAAGTATAGTGCCTGATGCATAATAGGCACTTAATAAATGTTTTGTTTTCCTTTCATTATCTTCATCTATCAAGTGGGGTTAGCTGTACCACATCTTTTATAGGGTTGTTTAGTTTTGTTTTTTAAGAAACAAAGGAAATTATATAAGGCATTTAAAAATGGTACAGTAATCACACAAGCTATTATCCTTAATGTGTCTTTTCTGCCAATTCATTCTGCTCTCCATTATTTGGCCAGCAAACCTTCCCAAGGTACCTATTAGGTGGAGGGTCCTATACTAGATATTGAAAGAAATACAAAGATCATAAGATCAAAAGATGAACAATTTAAGTCTATTGCCTTAGACTTTGGGATATAGAAGAAAAGACACTGAACTTGGATGTAGAGACCAGGATTCAAATACCAACAGCGATATTAACTACCTGTGTGACCTGGAACAGGGCATTTCCCTGACCTCAGGCTCAGATTGCTAATAATTAAAATGGAATTATTAATCTTGGTGAAACCTACCTCCCAGAGTTGTGAAAAAAAATGCTTTGTGGACCTTAAATGGGATAGAAATGTGAGCTATTATCAAGTACAGGAAACAGAGAGCTATGATATGAAGTAGAAAGTGATAAGAGCTATATAGAGGACACAAAGTTTGGGAGTTTCAATGTAAAAAGATACAATTCAATCTGGGTAGAGATCAGAACTCAGACACTTGCCAGCTGCTTGGTCATGGGCAAGTCACTTGAATTCAGTTCACTTCTCTGTAAAATGGGGATATTTGTACTACCACTTTCCTCCAAGAGTTGTTGTGATGAAAGCGTGTCAAGCCTTGAAGTGTTAGGCAAAGGCATTATTATTGTTGTTATCAGGGAAGCCAACATAGAGGAGGTAGTATCTGTGATGAGCCATGAAAGATGGGTAGGATTTTATAGGCAGAGATGGTGAGTGATATTCTAAGTGGAAGTTGCATGAGCAGAAGTACAGAGACAGAAAAGGACAGGGCGTCTTTGGGTCATCAGCCTGGAGTAGAGGCTATACGGAGGGGAGTACTGGAGATTAAATTTGGAAAGACAGATTTGAGCTAGGTAATAGAGGGCCTTAAATGGAGGCCTCCTTCGATGGAGGCGAAGGGCATAGGAGCTTTCATATAGCTTGTGAGGAGTCATTTAAAGTGCCTGAGGAACAAAATTAAATCTTAGGAAGATTAGTGTGTGGATGAATTCGAAAAAGCAAGACTGGAAGTCAAGGAGGCCAGTTATGAGCTTATTGGTATACTTTAAGTAGGTGAAAATAAGGGTCTGAAGTTGTATAACAACAGGAATGTGAGTGGAGAGAAACAGATAGACCTAAGAAATACTAGGAAGAAAAAAATCAATACAACCTGGTGGCTGATTGTATATAGGAAATAAAAGAGAAGGAAGAATTTAAGACAACTCTTTACTCTGGGTGCCTGGAAAGATGGTAATTTCCATCAACAAAAATAGGGAAATTAAGATGAGAGATATATTTAGAGGAAAAGGTCTATGGAATCTAAGGTGGTAATGGGATATCCAGGTGGAGATGTCCAGCAGTGTGTTGAAAATATGGGATTGAGTGACTTGGGACAAAGAAATAAGTATAGATGAGATTTCCGGGGGAGAGAGAATGAATAGAGGAGGGTCAGGGTCAAGAGGAGGGTATGGGAAAAACTTACATCTAAGGGTGGATAATATGGGGAGGGGTACAGAAAAACCAGTGAAGAGGAGCAAGAAAAAAAAATAATCAGACAGAGAGAACAAAAGTGAAGAAAGCATGCTATCTGCTAAGCCAATGGAGCAGGTCGACAGGACTAAATGTTCCAGAGAAGTCAGGGAGGATAAAGACTGAGAAAAAGGCCATTGGATTTAGTGATTAGGTTAGTGGTCTTGGAAAGAATAATTTCTGTAGAGTGATGGGTCTAGGGGCGGCTAGGTGGAACCAGGAATAGAGTGTTGGGCTTGGAGTCAGGAACATCTGGGTTCAAATATGACCTCAGACACTAGCTGTGTGACCCTGGGCAAGTCATTTAACCCTGTTTGCCTCAGTTTCCTCATCTGTAAAATGAGTTGAGAAGGAAATGGCAAACCACTCCAGTATCTTTGCCAAGAAAACCCCAAATAGGGTCACGAAGAGTCAGATACGGCTGCAAAATTACTGATGGGTGTAGAAGCTGGACTACCAGAGCTTCTCTGGATGCCCTGAGTACGGATAATTCTTTTTAGGAATTTGGCAGTGAAGATGAGGAGGAATATAGAATAGCAACTTGGGAAGGCAGCAGGATCAAAGGAAGACCTTTCTGGGATGGGGTAGCACCTGAGCCTGCTTGCAGCCTAAGGGAAAGAGTTTAAGCATTGAGAAAGACTGCAGGTGCAACCTCTTTGTGGTGATGTAGGAAGTCAGGTGACTTCTGTTAATTATCATAATTTGATTCATCAGATTACCAGATATAATTGGATATACTTATATCACTAGTAGTGTGACATTCGTGATTTAGTTTCTGGCTGTAACAGCATGTGAAGAATTAGAATCATGTGTATCACACATTATCTAGAGAAAGCAGCTCTGGGTGAGGACTGTATACCCTATACACACTCCTGCCCTCGCTATAGACGGCCATTGTCCACATGCATATGGTGCAGGGACCTCTCCTTCCAGGCTTGGAGGGAAGCATCTGGTCTGAAAGCAGAGCAGAGAGGGCTCTTCAGTCTTGAGGGGGATGTGGGGAGGGAACATAACACAACATAAACATCAGTACCTTCCTAGTCAGAGATCTCCCCTTTCAGCTCCTGCTTCATCATATCTTCCATCCCCAAATTGCAGAATCACCAAATTTTAAAAGAGGAAGGAACCTTAGATGACATCTAGTCAAATTCCTTTCAAAACCAGAAATCCCTTCAACAAAACTTCTACAAGTCTATTCAATCCAACAAACATGTGAGCCTGCTATGTGCTAGGCACCATTCCAGGTGCTTGGGATACGAAGACACAATCAAAATGTCCCCTGCCTTCAGGGAGTTTACATTCTGTTGGGGAAGAAATGATGTGTATGTAAGTAAATAAATACAAAAGTATACAGAAAGCAATGCCAAGAAATTTCTAGAAGAGATGGTTCTCTGATCTCTACCTGAAGACTTCCAGTGAAACTTGGTATAATTTTGATTATATTTTTGTCTTTACATATTAGCAAACTAGCCAAACTGCAAATCTGGCACCTCTTTCACCTGCAAACCTTTCAAATACTTGTGGACAGCTATGAAGTTAATCCTAGGTCTTTTCTTCTCCAGGAGAACCACGTCCAGTTCCTTCAACAGATCCTTGTGTGACATGGTCCAAAGGGTCTTCATCATCCTGGTCACCCTTATTTGGACATGTTCCAATTTGTCAGCATCCTTCCTAAAATGTGATACTCAGGTGAACACAATAGATATAGTCTGACTAAGACAGAGTATGGGGATGTTGGGGGAAGAATTATAACTTCCCTTGTTTTGGACATTATGCTTTTGTTAATATAGACAAAGATCACATTTGTTATTGGGATATTATATCACCCTGTTGATATACTGAGTTTGAAGTCCACTGAAATCCCCAAGTATTTTCCCCCATGAACTGCTGTTTAGCCATATCTCTTTCATCTTACATTTGTGAGATTGATTTTCAAAAAATCTAAAGGTAAAACAGTACATTGGAGACTAGTTTTCAGTGGGTAGAAAGAAGGTCTCAGCACCGGTCTCTGGGAAATATAGGAACTTACTGAGTTTTAAAGGGATAGAATCATTTTCTCATGATCCTGAAGGAAAAATCTTGTGGGAGACAGGATATTCACTGAGGTCTTGGGGATGAGCCAGGATATTCCCATCTTCCCCTCTAGCTGACTAAGAGAACATATATTAAATACAAAGTTTTCTTATTCTTTAAAGTTGTTTCTGTATCAGGGACTAGCACATCTTACAGAGTACCCTGATGCCATGCCTCCATATGGAGTAGCCTGGGTCCCCTGCCTGCAGGAGTATCATGATGATATATAACGGAAAAGTCTTGGAAAGACTTGAGCATTTGTAGGCATCCTACAACTGGCTCTGGTCTGCTGACTATGTGGTGAATGGCAAACTCTTGACAGACATCATAGCTAGAACTTGGGGTATTTTCAAGAAAGCACTAGCAACCAGAGTCTCAGACACTTTTTCTACCTTGGTTGCTGTTCTTTGGGTTTGACTCCTTTGCTGACAGTGTCCAGTGAGAGATCTGCAGAGGCTGACGTATGGCCGTGGTAGTTATGGAGCCCAGTTCTTTGCTTCTGAATTGTTGTATTTTCTGTTTTCTGTATTTCTCAGTTTTGAAAGGTCAAGAGAACATCCCAGCATCCTGGTTTTGTAGCCAATCCAGTATCGGTGTGTAGAGGAACAAGGATTAACCTTCAGGAGTAACCTTTAGGACCTAGCCCAATGGTAGTTGAGATGAGGACTCATCTATCAATCCTGCCAAATTTGGACATGAACTTGTTGGAACCAATGCTATGTACTAAATGAGCTAAATTTTAACTTCCTCTTCCCAGAGATCAAGGGGTGATGGGGAGAGTGTGCCCCAGGAGTTTGGGGAGAGGGGAATGTTTATATTTTTATTATAGTTATGTATTTGAAGTAAATATAAGCTCTTTACAACCTGACCCCTTCCTACCTTAAACACTATTCTTATACTTTATTGCCCTCCACATACGCTATGAACCAGTGATAGTGGCATTTTTAGTGTTCTTCATATATAACATTCCATTTTCCAGCTCCTCAGGATGGGCCTCATATCTGGAATCTCTCCTTCCTTGCTGCTTCCTCCTGGCTTCCCAGGATTCCTTCAAGACTCAGCTCAAGTGAACTGATCCAACCAATCTGGAGAGCAATTTGGAACTATACCCAAAAAGCTATAAAATTATGCATTTCAGAAAAAAACCTGGAAAGACTTAAATAAACTGATACTGAGTGAAGTGAGCAGAACCAGGAGATCATTGTACACAGTGACAGCCACATTGTATGATGATCAGTTTTGATAGACTTGTCTCTTCTCTACAATGCAATGATCTAAGACAATTCCAAAAGACTCATGATGGAAAATACTAACCATCTCCAGGAAAAGAACTATGGAATCTGAATGAAGATTGAAGCATACTATTTTCACCTTTTGTTTTGTTCTGTTTTTTCTTTCTCTTGGTTTTTCCTTTTTGCTCTGATTCTTCTTTCACAACATGACTAATGTGGAAATACTGGTGGGTTGTTTTCCTTCATTCTCAAAGAGGACCAAAATGATATCACTATGCTAGATAGAGTCAAGTTTCTGTGTGTCCGACTGTGGCTGATCAGACTTACATGAACTCAGAGTGTTCTACCACAGGTTGGGGACAAATAATCCCTGTGAACATTTGGAGTGGATTCTCTAAATTTGTGCGTCTTGTGTTTCTTTTGAGCTTTTTCAGTTCTGCTTATATGATTGTACATGTATGACCTATATCAGATTGCTTGTCATTTTGGGGAGGGGAGAAAAAACTTTGGGACTCCAAATCTTATAAAAGTGAATGTTGAAAACTTTCTTCACATGTAATTGGAAAAAATAATTAAATATGTGTGGACAGCTCAAATCTCACCTTCTAGAGGTCATTGCTGTTCTTCTCCTCCCCTCTCTAACCCCTCCCCTATCCCCTTCCCCCACCCCACTAGTGCCTTCCTTCTGAGATTACTTCCCATTTACCCTGTATATATCTCACATGTATATAGCCTATGCACTCTGACCCTCTCTCTCGGACCCAGCTTACTTTTATCCACCCCCTCAAGGTTCTATCAAGCCCTGAGGAGTTGAGGGATGTCTCATCTTTACTGCCACCAGCTTAAGCCCCCATTGGTTTTATTCCTCCTATTTTAGGGACCAGTCACTAGCTCCCCACTTCCATTTAACCACTTAACTTTGGGTAGCTTTTACAAAGGGATATTCACTTCAAATATATAGCATGAACAAAGCACAAAAATATTTCCTCAATACCTCAAGAAAATACTTTCCCTATACCATGTCAGCTTCAGGTGGGGAAAAGGCTCAAAAACTTAGCTCAGTTGTATCCCACTAACTCCACGTCCAAAGACAGCATTGCTACCTAATGAGTCTTTGTCTCAGCTACGGCTGAGGTCACCCTTGAAGGTCTCTCCTTGTTCCTCGGGGCATTAATGCTACACTGGCTGCTTACATGAACCTGGACACCAGGATGCTGAGGACTCCTTTGGACATTTTGAACTCACAAGATCACATGCTCCACTAGAGCTCCTATCAGAAAACTGAGGCAAAGAAAAGGCGGCTAATACTAACCAGAGTTTTTGAATGTCTCCTCAGCTAATCAAAAAGCAGCCTCTTCACCCTGTGATTAGCAGACTAAAACCAGTCAAGCATGATCCAGAGTTTCTCCTGGATATTTCCATTCCATGTCCTAGAAGCTTGTCCTGGAAGCAGGGAACAATCTTCCTGCCATCTTCACCACGTGGAAAAATGCCCTTCATGGCATTCTCTACATGGTCCAGACTCCCGTTACATGTACATAATTATTTTTCCACATTTATTTATTTTATTTTTAATTATTGGAATAAAACAATTATATAACATAGTATAATGAAAAGGATGATTGCGCATGAAACTGCCAGTCTTTTATATGCAATTTGCTCTTCTTCTCTACAAGTTTAGAAGGCTTCTATGCCCCTCCAGATGTACATGTTTCCTCTTCAACCCAGATGAGAGTAAGGTTCCAACATTACCAGCCCTCTACCCCCACCTGCTTCCTTTGTATCACTTCTTCCTTTCAAGCCCCATTTTACTAGATAATTGCTCCTTTTTTACCTTTTCGTACCCAATTTCATTTTTTAGAATCACCCCATCATACGCAACTCAGCCCCAACCTTTCTTTCAAACTACTTTAGTAGTGATGACAGTTTTAAGAATACTGATAACATTTTCATATATAGTAAGTAAACAGTTGGTCCTTAATGAGTGCTTTGTAATTGTTCTTTAATATTAATCATATTTTCTTCTGGATCTTTTATATTGAATTCTCCATTAAGTTCTGGTCTTTCTGTTACAAATACCTGAAAATCTTTCAGTTCTTCAAATGACCTTTTTTTTTTCTTTCAGTATGTTTCTTCCCCCACTAGACTGTAAGCTTTTTGGGGGTAGGAGCTATAATTTTATCTTTCTTTGTATCCCCAATATGTAGTGCAGTACCTCACATATAGTAAGTATTAAATAAATGTTCATAGACTGACTAAATAACCTTTTGTAAAAGATATTTGATATTAACTGTATAAATGAAATTAGGGTACTAGTCACTAGTACCTAACTATGGTGGGGATCACAACCTGGGGGAGGGGGAGGGGGAGGGGAGCCATCGAGCCAATGGCATTAGAAAATATGCATTTCTAACTCCTGAGGTTAGGCTGGGATCCATCCAAGCAAAACTGTATCTGTACAAGGATTGCCTTCTATACCAGAGTTATCAAGTAGCCTAACACAGTTCTGAATGCGGCCTAAACTAGATTAAAATATAATTGGGAAATATTTAACAAAATAAATAAAAATACAATAAAACATTATATTTAAAAAATGAAGTCAATATACAGCCCGCAGAGATCCTTGTACATAATTTAGTGGCCTCATTTCTATTTGAGTTTAACACCACCGGTCTATACCACTATTGCTTTCACATCCCACCCTTTCATTTTTCCTTCCCCTAATAAACTGAATTTACGTCAGGGGCAATTATGTCTAGTTACAATTTTGCTCATGACCAATTACCTAGACTATTACAACAGTCTCTTAACAGTAATATCTTCCCCACCCAATCCAACCTTTACAATGCACTGATACTGGGCTAGGTTTCCTTATACATGCATCTAGTCACTTCAATCCTTTGTTCAAAATTGTCAGTGACTCCCTATTGCCTAATGACAAAAGTCCAAACTCCTCCCTCTACCACGTGAAGCCCTTCACAGTCTGCCCACCTGTCTTTTCATCCTTACCTCACATTACTCTTCTCCATGCAATAGATTCTTCAACTGAAGTGGTCAATTATTTGCTTCCTGAACGTGTCTTTCACTGTCCCTCTCAGTACCTCCATTTACTCTGTTCAATATGTCTTCAATGACCTCCCTTTCCCTCTTCACTTGCTGAATTTTTGCCTGTCTTTCAAAGCCCTTTCAAACTGCCACATGCTCCAGGAAGCCTTCCCTGATCTCTCCAGTTGGTAATGACTTCTCATAGCACTTTTATTTGCACCTCTCGAATATATTTACCATGTAAAATTATTAGAGTTACCTGTGTTGTTTTTATCCCTGTCCTAGACTGAGAGCATTTATGAAGTTTTCATGACGCTTCAAGGAGTTTCTCTTATCTTCAATCCTTCATGAAACCTCACCATCCTCTCTACTAATCATCCTATATCTCTCCTCCCTTACACAACCAAACCACGAAAAAAAAGCATTTATACCCATTTCTCAAGCCCTCAATCCTTTGCAATTTGGTTTCCCACCTCATCACTCTGCGGAAACTGCTCCAAAGTTACAAATGACAAGTCTGATGGCTTTTTCTCAAGCCTTCCTAATAACTCTGCAGCCTTTGAGATAGCTGGTCATCCTTTCCTCCCACATATTCTCTCCTGTATGGGATTTTGTAACATCATTCTTCCCTTGGTCTCCTCCCACTTAAAAGTCCTCAGTCTCCTTTGCTGGATCACCATCCATATCCTGTCTTTGAATTATAAGTGTACCCCCAAGACAATGTCCTGGGCCTCTTTCTCTTCTCTTCCTATACTGTCTCACTTAGTGACCATGGAAGCTTCTATGGGAGCTTAAATAAATTAATAAATTAAGTAAATTATTAACTCTGTGTAGATGATTCCCACATCTTTGTATATAGCTCTACCTAACTTTTCTCCTGAGCTCCATTCTTATGTAACCAACATTGGATATTTCTAGCCTGGTGTGCCTTAGGTTTCTCAACATCAATATATCCAAAATATAATTCATTAACTTTCCCCAAAAAATCTGGCCCTCTTCTCAACTCCCCAATGTATGTGAAGGGCAACCCTATCTTTCCAGTTACCCAGGCTCACAACCATGGTGCCATGCAGAATTCATCACTCTCATTCACTCCTTATGCATAATCAGTTGCCAAATCTTGTTTCTCTCTGTGTAATATCTTTTGTGTCTATCTCCTTCTATTTCCCACATGCAACTATCTCCCTACTTCTCACCTTAACTATCACAATAGTGGGCAGATAAGCAGTGCAGTGGATGGAGATCACTGGGCTTAGATTCAGGATTACTCATCTTCATGATTCAAATCTGCCCTGTGACCCTAGGCAAGTCACTTATCCATGTTTGCCTCAGTTTTCTCATCTGTAAAATGGACTGGAGAAGGAAATGGCAAACCACTCCAGTATCTGCCAAGAAAACCCCAAATGGATCACAGAGTCAGACACAACTGAAATGATTGAACAAAAACAAAAATTGTAATAGGCTCCTACTTACTCTCCTTGCCTCACCCCTCTTCCCTCCCTAATCCACCTTCCACCGTACCTTCTATAGCGATTTTCCTAACGTGTAGGTCTGACCAGGCATCCCTCTTTCTCAGTAACCCAACAGTTCCCTATTACTTCTAGGATCAAAATAAACTTCTTTGTTTTATCTCTTTATCTTTTATCTCTTCATCTCCAGTACCTGGTACATAGTAGGCACCTGATAAATGCTATTTTGATTGATTAATATCTTCTATAAAGTTTGCATCTCCCCTAGCAGCTGGCACAGCGCTTCTAATGTAGTGAATACTAAATAAATATTTTTAAATGCATTAAACTCAATTGAATCTGGCTGGATTTAACCAGATGTTTTCAAAAGAGTTGTTTTGGCAACTAAATCTGTCCACTCAGCCCCCAAACCCCAGTTGGTTTGGATCTAGTCCTCCAGTATACGTTTTCCATAATTTCTCAATATGGGTCTCCAGGGGCAGCTCCTGGGCAAGCCAGGTTTCAGGAACTGAGTTGATTGGCCAGTAGCTGTCTGAAGACATCCTTGGCAGCTGTTGGTTGCCTGGGCAGCAGGAAGGAAAGATGGCACTTCTGGTTGTCAAAAATTGCTGGGCAGTCTCCAGCACAAAGGCCCCTGAGCACTGGGGCCTGTTTGCTTTTGAATGCTTTCCCTGACCTTAACTGGGCAATGCAGGGGGCACTGCTCTGCTTCCCTCTCCTCTTTTGTTTGTGCTGAGTCTTGGCAGGCATTCAAGTCTACCCTTTCCCTCAAGGATGTACATGCAAGTGCGTACATGAATATGTAGAGGGATGTGTAGATATAAACATGATTGTAAGTGTGTGGGTACAGATGCTCATTAACACACATTTGCACTATTCCAATAGCCTTCTGACCTCCACATCCTCCCTCCTTCCATCTATCCCTCATACCGCTGTCATGGCTAATCTTCCTTATGCAGGAAAATAACAGTAGCAATAATAGCTGCCATTTGGATAGCTCTGTGGTTTTCAATGTGCTTTACAGACGTTATCTCATCTGGTTCTCACAACAACCCCATGAGGTAAGGGGCACTGACATTTCAGATGCTCCCCTTCTCCCATCACTCATCATCCTCTCCTTCGAGGTTTGTTCCATCCAGATGTTATCATCTCGTCCAAATCCTTGTGGTAGTTATTCAGCAGTTCTTTCTTTCCTTAAAGAGTCCAGTAATTGGCTCACAGTCATCTTCTCTAGCCCAACCAAAGTAGTTATACTCCAAGTATACAGAGTTTCCTTATATTTGGGAATTTTAATGTATATGTTAAATAAATGACATATATGTTAACTCTTTAATTAGCCTCTTGATCTCTCATGACCTTCAGCTTCACTCCATCTCAGCCACTCAAGGGGATGGTCATATATTTGATCTCATCATTACTCACAAGTACTCTACCTCCAATGTCCAGAACTCTGAGGACACATAACCATGTCCTTTGAGCTCCACTGAAAGAAGTCACACAATCATGCTGATTCTATCTGTTATAAATCTATCATTCGATCCAAAATTAGTTACCTAATCAAGATTCTGATTACTTATCAGTCAAGATTCTGTTATTTATCAATACCCCCTCTCTTAAAGTCTTAAAGAATTCAGTGTCTGACAGTCTCTCTCTTCTCTCTCTCTCTCTCTCTCTCTGTCTCTCTCTCTCTCTCTCTCTCTCTCTCTCTCTCTCTCTCTCTCTCTCCCAACTCCTATTTTCCTTCTATATTATCTTCCAGTTTTCATTGTACAAACCCCTTACCCTGTCTTATTCCAATCTATCCAACCCAGTCTCCCCCAGTACTCAAGAGTTAACCACCCATTCCATTCTACTCTCTGGGATGCCTGCTCAAAAGATAGAAAACTTGCTTTCATCTTGATCTTTTCCTTTCTCACTCTTTCCATCTTCTGTCACTGAGACCTGGCTCCCTCCTGATTATGCAGCTTCTCTGATTCTTTCCCAGCATTAATTGCACATTCACTCATTACTCCTGATTCATAGGTCATTGTGGGGGAGTCAGAATACTCCTTAATTCCTACTGACATTTCTAGACACCCCCTCTCCCAACATTACTCTCCTCATTTGACATTCATCAATCCATAGTTATTATTTAGTCAAGATTCTGATAGTTGTTATCTACTGACCAGAGGACATGCTCTTCCCTTCCTCTGATAAGTTTGGTACTTAGCTCATACTTTTTTTCTCCTCCCCAGCTCCTGCTCTGATACTGAGGAACTTCAGCATACATGTTGATACTCCCTACAACAACCTTATCTCCCAGTTCTTCAACTTGCTCATTTCCAGTGAATTGTTTACTCCTTCTCCCCCGCCCCCAGTTACACACAGACATAGTCATCCCCTGGATGTTTCCACACAGGTGTTCCACTTCCATGTTCATGAATTTCCTTATCATAATAAGATATAATAAGATCATAATCTGTTGTCATTCTACTTTTCCCTCTGATTTCCCACCTCTCACTTTGTTCTTTGTCTTCATCATGACTTCTAATCCCTTGACCCCTTAGTCCTTTACTAGGCCATCACCCATGCATTAGCTACCTGCCTCACCTCCCTGCCTCATTTTGACCCCTTGATGAACCAGCTCAGCTATATACTTTCCTCTTTTCTCATCTCCCTTGCCCCATTAACCTATCACTCATTTTTGCCCCAGGCTCAAATTACATCCACCATTTGCTGCCTTTGCTCTGCACAAAATCACGTGAACTATATCCACTTCAAATTGATGTTACATCATCTAAACTGGGCCTTCACTGTGGCAAGGCAATCTTTTTACACCTCCCTAATTAACCACTTTATCACTCACCACAGTGGCTTTTCCAAACCTTTTCATCCCTCCTAAAATCTCTCATCTTCCCTACCCTCTCAGATGAGAGCTTTATATCAGGGCCCCGTGTTTATGGAAAATATGGCAATTCAGGAAGACAAGTTCAGGGGAGCTATTAACATTTGCCTCATATTTCACTGAAAAGATTGAGCTGAGGGCTTTCTCTTCCCTCCTCCTCAACTCATATCACTCAAATGCTTTCCCTTGTTTTATTTTCTCCCATGAACAAGTGACCGTACTCCTTACCAAGACAAATCCCTTTATATGCTCAAGTGATCTCATTCTATTCCTGTCTTCTCTAGAAAATTTTTGCCTTTATCATCTGCACTCTTTTGCTAATCTTTAGTCTCTCCCTGTCTATTGACCAGGACTTCTCTGTTGCCTATGTTCATGTCTTCCCCATCTTCAAAAAACCCTCAGTTATTCATTCCTTCTAGCTATCAGCCTATATTTCTCCTCTTTCCTCACTAAACTCTTTGAGAAGGCTGTCTACAATAGATGTCTTTTCTTCTCACTCTTCTTGACTCTCTGCACTTTGTCACCTAACCACTTTGTTCAGTTGAAACTACTCTCTTCAAAATTACCAATGACTTTTCTTTCTTTCTTTCTTTCTTTCTTTCTTTCTTTCTTTCTTTCTTTCTTTCTTCTTTCTTTCTTCTTTCTTTCTTTCTTTCTTTCTTTCTTTCTTTTCTTTCTTTCTTTCTTTCTTTCTTTCTTTCTTTCTTTCTTTCTTTCTTTCCTGGATTTTCATGTAGATCACATCTGGTAGCCATGAGGCTACCCAAGGCTCTGTGCTGGATCTTTTACTCCCTCTACACTATTTTACTTGGTGATCTCATCAGCTCTCATGGATTCAATTATCATACCTATGCAGATGATTCTCAAATCTACTTATCTAATTCTAAATTTCCCCAACTCTAGTCTTCCCTTTCCATCTGCCTATTTCACATCTTGAACTAGATGTCCTATAGACATCTCAAACTCAACATTTCCAAAACTAAACTCATTATCTTTCCTTCAAAATTTTTCTGGTCACCCAGATTTACAACATAGTTATCATCATCCTTAACTCCCCCCCTCTCCCCATATCCCATCTGTTGCCAAGGCCTGTCTATTCTAATTTCATGATATCTCTCATATATGCCCTTCTCTCTTCTGACACTGCCACCCCAGTAGTGCAGCCCTCATTACTTTGCACCTGGATTAATTCCTTTGATAGCCTTCTGAGGGTCTCCCTGCCTAAAGTCACTCCCCACTCAAGAATCTGTCCCCTACTCAGCTGTCAAATTGATCTTCTACTAATGACATATGAGCATGTCATCTTCTCCCCCCAAAAAAATTTAATAAATTCCGGTGACTTCCTATTATCTCTTTTGTTGTTCAGTCGTTTCCAGTCACATCCAACTCTTTGGGCCTCCATTTGGGGTTTTCTTGGCAAAGATACTGGAGTGGTTTGTCATTTCCTTCTCCAGTTCCTTTTGCAGCTAGGTGGCGCAGTGGATAGAGCATTGGCCCTGCACTCAGAAGGACCCTGAGTTCAAATTGGCCTCAGACACTTATTAGCTGTATGACCCTAGGCAAATCACATAACCCCCATTGCCTCCGAAGCAAACAAAAAAAACCCACTACCAAACAAAATATTTTACAGATGAGGATGCTGAGGCAAACAAGATTAAATGACTTGCGCAAAGTCACACAGCTGGTGAGTATCTGAGGCCAGTCTTTGTAACTCCAAGTGGGGCATGCTATCCACTACACCACCCAGCTGCCTTCCTATTATCTCTAGACCCAAATATAAGATTCTTTTTGGCATTTAAAGCCCTAAACCACCTTGCCCCTTCCTATACTTCCTGCACCTCCCTCCACATCCTGGTACTTTACAATCCAGCAACATTAGCCTTTCTCACCCACGACATTCTTTCTCTTGTCTCCCTGCCTTTTCCCTGGCGTTCCCCCCAAGCCTGGAATGCTCTCCCTCCTGACTTCCTTGCCTTCCTTCAAGTTTTAGCTCAAATCCTACCTTCTGCAGAACACATTTCCTGTAGATTCCCCCCTACCCCCTTACTGCTAGTGTCTCCCTTCTGAGATTACCTTCCCATTACCAGAGATACATCTCATATACAAATCTTTTTACATTTGAGATCTTTGAGGGCAGGAAGTGTGTTGCTTTTGGTTTTTTTTTTTCCTTCTTTTCTTCCTTTTTTATCCTTAGGGCTTAGCATAGTGTTAGGCTCATAGGAAGCACATAATAATTGCTGACGGACTGACTCTAATTTCAACTAAGCCCTCAGGGCTTCCTGATAATCCTTTTACTCTTTCTTGATTGACTCAAGTCTGCATTCTTCACAGTGTTGTTCCAAACTAACTCTTCTCTCCTCAGGTCACCTACCTATCCTTCCCTCCTCCTTAGCAAAATACCTTGATCCATACACTCCTATCTTCTCTGAGAGCTTGGCCTTTCTATTATCCCTTCTCTGTTTATAATCTTCAGACTCATTTGCTCACTTACTCTTTCCCTGTCATCCACAAACATACCCTGATCTCCCCTTCCTTAATTTTTTTTCTCTTGATCTAACCATTTCCTTGAGCTATTGACCTATATTTCTTCTCATTTCATAGTCAGTCTCCTAGAAAAGGCTGTTTACACTAAACCTTCACTTCATCAACTCCCACTCATTTCTCAGTCCTTTGCAATTTAGCTTCCTATCCCACCACTTAAACTAAGTTTAATGATCTCCCAATGGCTAAAACCAATGGACTTTTGTCAGTCCTCGTTTTTTTTGCCTTCCCTGGAGTTTTTGACACTCTTTTTCCACCCTCTTCTTCCTGGGTTTTTATGACATTGCAATTTACTGGTTCCCTTCCCATCTGTCTGATCATTCTTAGTCCTAACAGTATCCTAATGAGTTCATGTGTGTCCTAAATGGTTTCACTGCCTAAAAAGTGATGCCAGTAATATTTTGGTGCACAAGGAAACTTTTCTTCTGTCCATGAAACCCTGAAACTTCTCACCCTTCCATCCCAATTATTATCGTTAAGAGTACTGATGGTTTCGCTTATTCCTACTTGAATGGAGGAAGATCAGGCATCTTGATGAGTGGGTGTGGGAGATACTTTTGCCGATTATCTTTCCTGGGGTCCTTAAAATCTCCCCACCTTGGCAAACTGGGATAAATTGGATTCAAACCCAATTAAGAGAACTTGGCACAAGCCAATAGCCCTGGTAAAGTCAACAATCTTCCTACTACAATGCAGCTGCTGTTAGCCAAACTCAATTAAATAGGAATCACTACTGCGGCTTGAATCTTGGGCTGCCCAACTTTAGACCTAGCATCCTTTACATGGTGACCACATTGCTACCTGAGGCAGGACTAAGGTTACTTGAGGGAGGCCAACAGCAATGGTGTCATGACTTGGGTGTCTGACCCTCCTTCTATGTCAGTGTGCTCTGGGGTCCAGCCAAGCCCCACCTGGTCACTGTTTGGACCCTGATTGGCTAAGAGTGAATGTAAATAGTAATTGCTTCTGTTTTGGTCAGACACTCTGAGGGGATGATCCCCTCCCAGACTGATTTTTTTTTAGACTAGGTAAAAGAGGTCATCCTCTGCTTTATTTCTTACCTAGCCTTGATCACTGAATGAAGCATTGCTTCAGTCAAACTGAGACCTGTTAAAGACCTTAGCCAATAAGGAGGGAATAACATACACACTCAGTTGGGTATGGAAATCTATCTTACCCTACAGGAAAATAGGCAGGAAGAGGACAAGAGGGTGGGGGATGATAGAAGGGAAGGCAGATTGGGGGAGGGGGTAATCAGAGGCAAACACTTTTGAGGAGGGACAGGGTCAAAGGAAAGAATAGAATAAATATAGCTAGTCTTTCACAACATGACCATTATGGAGGTGTTTTGCATGACTACACATGTATAACCTATATCTAATTGCTTGCCTTCTAGGTGGGGAGGGGATAGGGGAGAGAATTTGGAACTCAAAGTTTTGAAAACAACATTAAAAATTATTTTTACTTGCAACTGGGAAATAAGATATATAGACGATAGGGTATAGAAATATATTCTGCCCTACAGGAAAATAGAAGGGGAAGGATAAGAGAAGGAGGGGATGGTGATAGAAGGGAGGGCAGATTGGGGGAAAGGGTATTCAGAATGCATGCCATCTTGGGGTGGGGGGAAGGGTGAGATGGGAATAAAATTTGGAACTCAAAATCTTGTGGAAGTGAATATTGTAAACCAAAAATAAATTAATTTTAAAAAATAAAGATAAGATCTCCCACTGCTTCCAGGGCCATCCTGATCTATATCTGGCCACTGGACACAAATGACTCCAAGAGGAGAAAGTGAGGCTGGTAACTTTGCACAGCCATGTCTCACTTAAATCCAATTCACTTGCATGTCATGGCATCACCTCCCTGATGTCATAGTCCTCTTCGGGAATGAAGGACAAGCAGCAGGTCTGAGGTCAATAGGCCTCACTGGGGAAGCAGCCAAGGAGATTGGAACACAAATGAATATTTCCCCCAGGACTCCTTTTCCTCAGTTAGGGCTGTAATCTAGATCTCATTCAGGAATGTTCCATACTAATGCTCTGTTCAGATCTGGGAGGTGACACCACTTACCTGCTAAGTCCTCTTCTATATGGCCCAATGCAAATGCTGCTTCCTCCAATCAATAAATAAGCATCGATTAAGTGGCTAGTATGTGCTAGGCACTGGAAATACAAAAAAGAAAAGTCAAACAGTAGCAGCCTGTAGAGTAGAATGGGAGCCCTCAAGAAACTTATTGGCAAACTAGAAAGATGGATAGATGTTTGTATGTGTGTGTGTATATATATATATATGTGTGTGTGTGTGTGTGTGTGTGTGTGTGTGTGTGTGTGTGTGTGTGTGTGTATGTATATATGTATGTATGTGTATATATGTATATATGCATATGTGTTATAGAGTGTATATTTATCCATGGGTACATAAATATACTATACATATAATATATACGTATAGTTTCATAATCTTTCCCCATATAACAACCACACACACACACACACACACACACACACACACACACACACACACACACACATGTGCCTGACACATAACATGTGATTAAGAAATACTTAGACTGTTCCTTATACAAAATATAGGGAAATGGGGATTCCTAAAAAAACCCCAAAAAACAAAAAACAAAAACAAAAACAACAAAAAAAAACCCCTTACCAATTCAAGTCAGAAAATTCTCTACCATTTATAGTTTTAGAGTACGATCTTGAACCGTGGGAGGGTAGGGACACCCAGCCTGCATATGTCAGAGATAGGACTTGATCCCAGGTCTTTGTAGCAATACTGCTACCCAAGACACCAAGCTGCCCCTGGGATACAGATTACATACAAAGCACATACACCCTTTCTTTCCCACCTTAGATCTCCAATAACAACACCTTGTTTTATACAATTCTGATGTACTTATTAGAGGTATTATATATTAGCATTATATGTATCCTTCTACAGGAACCATGAGCTCATTTCCCTGCCAAACTATGATCTCAGTGGGAATGGGAATTTTGTAACCTCCATCCCTTTACCCATCCTCCACCTTTCCACCCCACCCTCCACATCCTTAAGCCTGAACACAACACGACCTTAATCAATGTTTGTGGCTGTGGAGATGGCTCTAGCCACTTAGGCACAAGTCTTTTAGACTAGCAGGGCATAGCCAGAACAGGAAGCCGCCTCCAGGCCTATGAGAGTGAAGGCGATAAGCACCCTCCCTGTAATTGTGAGGCTTTCTCCAGTTCCCTGGCCATGTAAGCACATGGAGAGGGATGTGTGCAGTTCCCCGGAGTGGGGATTAGCCATTTTAAATTTCAATAGCTGATCAGAGACATAGATAACTCCCTTCAGTTAGGCAGAGCAGCCAGAGTTAATCAGTGTTCAGTTTTTTGTTACATTTCTGCCCAAGAGTGTCAGATACTTGGTTCTACATCCCAATATCAGATCAAAGGGAGCTTAATCTAGCCAGTATACTAGAAAAACATACTCTGTAAAACTTTGAACAGAATCACTTAGAGATATCAGGAATTTTCTTTTTTTAATCAGCATCCATCCAACTGAAGTTGCCCCACACGGGTGGGATCAGGGAGAATGAATGACGTTGCTCCTTGAACGTATCCTTTATAAGAATAAATTGTACATCTGTTGTGCTTTACAAAGCACTCTCGTCTTAGTGAGGTAGTCAGTATGAGGACAACTATTTTAACAGGTGTTGAAATTTGAAGCTCAGAGAGGTTCAAAATAAATACACTTCAGAACCAGGTCTCAAACACAGTTTTCTCCTGACATCAGCTCCCAGAATTTTTCCCATTATTCCAAATTACCCATGAGGCTTTGAGGAAGTGAACATGGTGATCAGGACTCAGGAAGGGAAAGGGGAAAGGATCTTTATCTATATATGGATTGGCTTGTTCATCTTCTTCTTGTGATTCAGTCATTTCACTGACCCCATTTGGGGTTTTCTTGGCAAAGATACTAGAGTGGCTTGCCATTTCCTTCTCCAGTTCATTTTACAGATGAGGACGCTGAGGCAAACAGGGTTAAGTGACTTGCCCAGGGTCACACAGCTAGTAAAGTGTCTGAGGCCAGATTCGGACTCAAGAAGATGAGTCCTCCTGACTCCAGACCTGGCGCTTTATCCTCTGAGCTACCTAACTGCCCTGGTACAGGAGACCTAGGTTCAAATCTTTGCTTTGCCATCCACTTGCTGTGTGATTTGGGGTAAATCCCTTCCCCTTTCCCAACCTTAGTCTACTCTTCTGCAAGCTGAGGGGATTGGATTAGATGAACTCTGAGGCCCATTCCAACTCTAACAATGAATAGTTAGATGATTCTATGAGGTCATGAGTTTTCTCCTGTCCCTCCAAGATGCAAGTGTATGGAGGTAGAAGAAAGTTAAGGAGAATGTTTAAGAGAAGTCGTGATAATGTAGGCCCATGAGGACACTGTGAGCCACAGTTATTCCACTAAAGTAGGTGAAGTGCAAGGACCAAGCACTGAACACAACCTTTGGACAATGATTGATGATGACATAAGTTTATTTAGTGAAGCACACTTTTCACACTGACCTAGTAGAGCAGATAGCACAAACATTATTATCCTCATGTTACGGGTGGGGAAACAATCTCAAAGATTGGCAAGTATCAGAATCTTATCTCTGGCCTCCCAACCCTATACCGAATGGGCTTTCCCCTTTGCCCCCAGCTATAACCCTACAGAGGGCTCACCCTTACTCTGCTTAGTTGAAAGCTCAGCAGCTTTGTGACCTGACGACAGCTTATCTTTGATGGGCCTCCAACTTCCCCTCTTGTGAGCCACCCTCTTCTAAGGTCCCTCACTACCTGAATGTTCTCAGCTTGGTCCCAATTGAACCTCAAAGAGCTAGAGGGACATCAGAGAGTATCTAATCTAACCTGTATCTGACTGGGTCTGGTTTGGTATGGTGGTGTCCTTTGTTGTCAAGGAGGACCAAAATGGCATCCACTATGTTGGGGTCAAGGTACAGAGCGTCTGACTGTGGCTAATGGGACCAATATGAGCTCTGAAGGCTAAACCACAGGTTGGACACAAATAGTTCATGTGAACATTTGGAGTGGAGATGTCTAAATTTGCACAACTCATGTTTCTTTTGAGCTACTGCAATTCTGCTTTGCTCATAGAGCACCCATGCCTTCTTTAACATGGGCACATCATGCTGGATAGTCCTATGCCAGTGTCTTCTATGTCTCATAGTCAATTCCAAAATTCTTCAGAGAGACCTTGAGAGTGTCCTTGTATATCTTCTTCTGACATCTATGGGAGCACTTGCCTTGTGCGAGTTCTTCATAAAATAGTGTTTTAGGCAAACATACATTTGGCATTCAAACAAGTTGGCCAGCCCATTGGAGTTGCACTCTCTGCAGTAGAGTATTAATGCTTGGCAGTTCAGCTTCAGAAAAGATCTCAGCGTCCATAACTTTATCTCGCCAGGTGATTTTCAGAATCTTCCTAAGACAATTGAAATGGCAGCAATTCTGTTTCCTGGGCATGACTCTGGTATACTGTCCAGGTTTTACAGGCATACAACAATGAGGTCAGTATAATGGATCTGTAGATCTGCTGTTTGGTAGGCGGCCTGATCCCTCTTCTCTCCCACGCTTTACTTTGGAGCCTCCCAAATACTCTGGCAATGTGTATGTCAAACTCATTATCTATGTGTACATCCCTGAAAAGTATACTGCCACGGTAAGTAAACTTATCCACAGCATTCAAAATTTCTCCATTTATTGAAACCAATGGTTTCACATATAGATTGTGCGGTATGGGTGATGAAGAACCTCTGTTTCCCTGGTGTTAATTGTCAGGCCAAAATTAGCACAAGCAGCAGAAAATCAATGCACACTTTATTGCATCTCAGCCTCAGAGGCCACACTCAGTACACAATCATCTGCTAACAAAAAACCTTGCACCAACTCTCCTTCCACTTTAGTCTTGGCTTGTAGCCTTTTCAAGTTAAATAATTCACCACCAGTGCAGTAGCTGACATTGATGCCATTTTTATCCTTTCACTTTGGACAATACTACTGAAAACATCATGCTAAAAAGCATGGGAGCAAGCACACAGCCCTGTTTCACTCCACTGGTGACTGGGAAAGTGTGAGAGCACTGTCCATTTTCCAGAACCTGTGCAAGCATGCTGTCCTGAAATTGACATACAATACTTTTCTCAGCCACCAAATTTTGTCCTAATTTTCCACAAGCCCCCATGACTGACAGTATCAAAGGCCTGGGTCAGATCAACGAATGTGGTATACATATCTCTGTTCTCCTCCTGGCACTTTTCTTGGAGTTGTTGGGTAGCAAACCCCATATTGACCATTCCTCAGCCCTTTCTAAAGCCACACTGTCTCTCAGGTAGATGACCATCTTCCAGGTGAAGGATCAGCCTATGAAGGAGGACTCTGGCAAGAATCTTGCCAGCAATGACTAAGAGAGAGAGACAGCTCTGTGATTGTTACAGGACAATCTATTACCTTCACCTTTATAGAGATGGACAATGCAGGTGTCCTTGAACTCCTGGGGGATAATCTCCTCTTGCCATATAACCTAGAAAATGTCAGTCAGCTTTTGTACAAGCATTGATCCCTTTGCCTTGCAAATGTCAGCTGGAATAGAATCAACACCAGGTGTTTTGCCATGTGAGAGGAGTCTAATGGCATTCAAAACTCTTCTTCATTTGGAAGTTTGACTAGAGAGGGATTGACTTCAACCTGAAGTATACAGCCAATGGCTTCAGCATTCATTGATGATGGTCTGTTGAGAACACTATGGAAGTGTTGAGACCATTTCTCCTGGGTTAGTTCTTATCACAAATCAATGGGGCTCCATCAGCACTGTGTAGTTGAGAGGCTTGTCTTTCTCCCATACATCACCTTCAGGCATCATAAAAGTGCTTTGGATTGTTACTATTAGTGTAAAACTGAATTTCATCTGCCTTCTTACCAAGAATCCTGCATCTCTCTAAGCTTCGCTTTTACTTTACTTTTGGTGGAGTTAAATGCTGCCTTCTTAAAGATTGATGAACTATCCTATTCATAAACCCTGTAGAGTTCTCATTTTTTTGTTTAGCAGTTTCTGAATTTCCCCATTATTTTCCTCAAACCAATCCTGACATTTGTGAGTGTTCTGGCCTAGATGAGTAAATGCGGTACTATATACCAAATTTCTGAAAGCTGCCCATTCCTTTTCTGCTTTACTGTTGCCAACCCTTTCCTTCCAAATCAGCAATGAACTGTTCCTGCTCAGAGAAGCACTCTTATCTGTTGACATTAAGGCTTCTGCTAGCCTTCTTGCCTTAGGGCCACCACTTTCCTTGAACATGAATGTTTAGCTTGGAGAGGATAAGTCTATGGTCAGTCTGAGTGAAGCAATGCTGGCAAATGAAGGCCAGCTTACCAAAGGCAGAGCTGTATACACATTTTTATCTGGAGTGGCTACAGTGATGAGGAATGCTGTGAAGCTGGCATAGAAAATTTTGCAATCAAAACTTATCTAGTCAACAAGTTTGCATGCCTCCTGAAAGGAGTGAATGACAGGCTCATGACAATGTGATTGCCACTTGCATAAAAATGCCATGCTGCTATCATCAATGCTTGTAGTCCCACCATGATGAGCCCTGATGAGGTCAATGAGAAATTTTATGAAGACCTGGAGACACTCATTGTCAGGGCTGCTACTTGGATACAATACCTGCTGAGTTTTCCCGCAATAAAAGCTGCTCAGGTCTATTGGATTTTTTGTTGTTTATAAGCATACACACATTCTATGTACCAATGGTGAGTAGAATTGTCTTTGCAAAAGTTTTTATACATTTTTTTGTGTTTTAACTGTAGGGTGGGATCTCTGCCTGCCACAGTAAGCAGGCAAGGGTTGGGTGAAGCAGACAATTTTTAGGGCACCTTTTCTGCAGCTTTCTTCATACCAGGAGGTGAACAGTGCAGTCCTTAAAAAAAAAGACTGCTCTAGGGGGAAGCTAGGTGGCGCAGTGGATAGAGCACTGGCCCTGGATTCAGGAGGACCTAGTTCAAATCCAGCCTCAGGCGCATAACACTTACTAGCTGTGTGACCCTGGGCAAGTCACTTAACTCCATTGCCTAGCCCCCCCCCCAAAAAAAAGACTGCTCAGACACCCAGGGAGCTATCAAATCTCACTATTACTTCAGTCCAGTAAGAAAATGGCCCTATGGCCTACAGTGACTACATGCAGGGTTGTGACTACAGCTCCCAGTATATCTGTACCTGCTGCTTTGTCACTTACCCATTGCCACAGAACTTTGAGGTAGGTAAAAACGGCAAAATGCAGGTGATGTCTTTTGACTCACGCATGAATTGGATTTAAGTGAAGCAGAGCTGCTGAAAGTTGTTGGCCTCACCCTTTCTTCCAAAGTCATCAAAGTCCAGTAGCCCAGAATGCAGTGGATGACCTTGGCATATTTGATGTCTAAGCTTTAAGCACTCCCTGGTGCCTGCTTCAGCTGCCCTCATGGCTGTTGGAATAAATTGTTCTCATCTGCTTATTCCAGTGGGGGAATCTTCACATGCTTGGGGTAGACACCTCGCTAACTCACCAATTGGTTTGAGACCCCTCAGTTACCTTCAACCTGGCTTAGTCCATCTGCCAAAAAATGGTTTACTGGAGGATGACCACTGTGCATGCCATAGCTTCTTGGAGCCACAGGTGAAAGTTGGTGGACCAGGTAGATGCCAAAGGTGGAAAGCAGCCCTCACACCAGAAGTGTGAGTCTTCCCTGAACACCCTTACACCCAAACCTGCCTAGGAGTCCCCCATACAACATATTAAGAAGGAATCGCTCAGTCTCTGAAAATTTCCAGTGCTTAAGTCTCTACTGAAGACTCACCTTCTGCAAGAAGACTTTCCCTATGCTCTTTAATGCAAATGCCTCCACTACGAAATTATCTCAAATTTATCCTGTATATATGGCTGTTTACAATATTAATCAGCACAGTGAGAATCTGGTGAGTACCCTGGGTTTCAGATGAAACACAATGCTTGTTTACAAATTGTCTCTGGATGCTCCTTTAGAGTGGGGAACATGATTTTGCCTTCTTTGTTTCCTCAGTACTGAGAATGACCTGACGACACATAGTAGGTGCTTAATAAATGCTTGTTGAGCAACCTACTGACAGATGGGGTGCTTCAATGATGACTAGTGGGATCCCTTTGAACCCTGAAATTCTATGATTCATTCCAATTTTTGACAGCTCTAATTAGTGGGAAGCTCTCCCTTCTATTGAACCAGAAAGACATACTTTCTTATTTCTCCTTATTATTTCCCATTCATTGTTTCTAGCTCTGCCCTCAGGGGCCAAGCAGAAGAAACCTAATCTCTTCTTCCCCTTGACAGCCCCTAGGAGAGTTGTAGATAGTTATCTTGTGCTCTTCTGATTTTCAATTCTTTAGAGTAAATATTCTATACTCTCCAATTCAATTCAATTAAGCATTAATTCAATGACAACTGAATGTCAGGCACTGTGCTAGGTTCTGGGGTGACAAAGGCAAAAATGAAATAGTCACCTCAAGGAATTTATTGGGTGGGAGGGGAAGCATGTGCATAGAGGTTGAAATACAAGATACAAAATACCTACAAGGTCATTTCTGGGAAGGAAGTTTCAGATCCATCATGAAGTATGGTCCACTAAAAATGGAAAGAAGATTCCAGAGGACACAATAGAAGAGCAGAGAAGAATGAGACAGGTGCAACATGGATGCATGGATGGGTATGTGAGATAAAGGAATGGTGGTCAGGGAAGGGAGCTGTAGCCAAGCCAGCTTTACGAGTCAGGATTACAGTTGGTAAGTGGCTGCAAAACCCCACTTTCACACTTCTCCCCAACTCATGGGATTTAGAGCTAGAAGGGATTTTAGAGATGCCCCCATTTTACAGATGATGAAAAGTGGGGCCCAGACAACTCAAAATGATTTCCTCAAGGTTACACAGGTAATAATTAGTGGCACTGGGGCCAGCCTGGTTCCTCCATGACTGTGGCAGGAAATGTTAGCGAGTAAGGCTAGAGGAGCCCCGCAACTAGAGTTGCCAGAACAGTAGAAGGAAGAGCTGGAAGTCCCTAAAGAGGACCCATATGGTTGTTTTGCTGTTCTTATAAATATTTCAAATGTCAGTACAGGAGGCAGAGATGGTACCAAGCTGTTTGCTGTATTTTGAATAATTGCTCTCTGACGATAACCAAATATTTGTCATAGCAGAATAACACATTTAAATTTAGCTTCTTATCCTTCCATGTTGGGGGGGTGGTAGTTGTATATTTTTAGATGGTATTTTCTCTTCAGATTTAGAAGCACGAAGCAAGCAGCAGCCATCCCACAGGGCCGATTCGGGTAGATTGTAGTCTTTAAAGCTAGAAGGGACCTTTGCTATCCTTGAGTATAACAACCTTGTTTGACAAATGAAGAGATTGAGGCCCATAGAAACAAAGGGACTGTGGACACATAGATAGGAAGTGACAGCCATAATCTGAACCCAGGTCTCTTGACTTCAAGTCCAAGGCTGCTTCTACTATGCCTTTTGACAATGGACACATTACTTATCTTCCTTAGGCCTCAGTTTCTTCATCTGCAAAATGAGGGATTTGTACTAAATGACCTTCCACCACTGGCTCTGTGATCCTATGTTGACACTCTTTTCCATGTAGCCAAAGTTGAGGAAGCTGTATCAGTAAAGGAGAGTTAAAATCAGAATTAGAAGGAGAAGCTGTTTCTGTGGTTGGGGCCAGGTTGATCAAGAAGTTAGTTAATCAGTAAATAAACATTTTTAAGCACCTACTAAGTGCCAACTACTGTACTAAGAAAATAAAGTCAAAAGATGATCCTACTCTTAAGGAGCTAATGGAGACAACATGCAAAGAAGTATATACAAAATAGCTACGAACAGTGTAAGTTGGAGACGATGAGCAAAGAGGAAGCATTAGTATTGAGAAGGATGGGGGAGGCTTCTTGTAGAAGGTAGGATTTTAACCAGGATTTGAAAGAAGTCAGGAGATGGAGATGGGAGAGAAATCCAAGCATGGGGGATGAGTGAGAAAAGAACTGATAAATAGAGTATGTATAGAATGATTCTACATATATGTGTGTGTACCTACACACACATACACATTTGTGTCTAATGATAGCCATCTCTAAGGTGGTGGAAAGGAGGGGAGAAAAAAAGAAGTTTACACAACAACTTTATTATATATTTAAAAGGAATAACAAATTGCACATCATAGATTTGCAATTTCGTGTGTGATCATCTTTTTATTATACTATGTAATGGAAATGCTTGTTTTATTTCATAAATTAAAAATAAAATAAATAAAAAGTTAAAAAAGGAAAGAAAAGAAAATGTCTGGAGTTGGAAATGGAATGAGGAACAGCAAGAGTAGTGGCACTGGATTTCAGAGTATATTGGGTCTATATGTAGGGGGGTATGATATAAGATGAGGAACTTTGAATGCCAAAAAGGGGAAATTATATTTGATCCTGGAGGTGATGAAGAGCCACTGGAGTTTCCTGAATGGGGGGCAGACATGGTTGGAGCCATGCTTTAGGAAGATCATTGACACCTGAGTGGAGGATGGACCAGAGCAGGAAAAGACCTGAGGCAGGCAGACCAACCAGAGGGTTTTTGCAGTAATCCAGATGTGAGGTGATGAAAGCATGCAGCAGGGTGGTGGAGGTGTTAAAGGAGAGAAGGAGCCGTATATCGGAGATGTCACAAAGGTAAAATCAACAGGCCCTTGGCAACAGATTGCATATTAGGGGTGAGAGAGAGGGAGGAATAAAGGATGACTGGAGTGACTGAGAGGGTGATGGTACTCTCACCAGTAATCAAAAAGTTAGGAGTTGGGGAGGGTTTGAAGGGAAAGATGATAAATTCAGTTTAGTATATTTTGAGATGAAGACGTTCGATAGACAGCTATGCAAGACTGGAGGCCAGCACAAAGACTAGAGTCAGATAAGTAGATTCGAAAATCATCAGCATAGTAATGATAATGGAATTTGTGGGAGATGATGAGATAACCAAGTGAATTAGTCTAGAGGGAGAAGAGAAGAGGTTCCAGGACAGAGCTTTGGGAGATACCCATGGTTAGCAGGCATGACCTAGAAGAAGATTTAGCAAAGGAGTGAGAAGGAGCAATCAGATAGGTAAGAGAAGAAACAGAAGACAGCAGTGTCACAAAAAACCCAGAGAGAAAAGAGTACCAAGGAGAAAAGAGTGATCAACAGTTTCAAAGGCTGCAAACAGGTCAAGAAAGATGAGGTTTGAGAAAAGGCCATCAGATTTGGCAATTAAGAGAGTGTTAGTAACTTTGGAGAGAGCAGTTTCAGTTGAATGATGGATGAGTTTGGAAGCCAGACTTTAGAGATTTAAGAAAAGAGTGAGAGGAAAAGAAGTGGAGGCACCCATTGAGACAGTCTTCTCAAAGAGTTTAGCCATGAAAGGTAGGAGAGATGTGAGACAACAGATCATAGAGATGGAAGGATCAAGTGAGTTTTTTTTTTGTGGGGGGAGATAAGGGAGACTTGGGCATGCTTGTAGGCAGTAGGGAAGTAGCTAGTTAACAGGGAGAGATTTGAGATAAATGCAAGGGTAGAGATGATTAATGGGACTGGAAAAAATGGGATGGAATGAGTTCACTTGTGAATGTAGAAAGTATACCTCACCACATGAGACAGGTGAAGGAGGAGATGGTGATAGAAGGCATCCATGAGATCTGAGTTATGGGCAGGGGAAGAAGAGAGAGAACTTGGCAAACGGCTTCGTTCTTTTCAGTGAAATCTGACGTAAGATTCTCAGATGAGAGGAGGGAGAAGTCGTGGGAAGCTTAAGGAGGGCTGAAAAGGTCTGGAAACACCACTCTGGTGAATCAGAAGGTGAGTTAATTAGGGAAGTGTAAAAGGATTGACTTGCTGGTGAGAATGGTTCATTTGAGATTGTGTAACTAATTTGTAGTGCATCCAGCCAGGATGGTTTTATGATTTTCTCCAGTTCTGTTTGGCAGCATGTGAGTAGGAGTGATGGCATTAGATGATGGGAGTCCTCCAAATCTGAGACTTGGCAGGGCAATATCCATGCATAGATTAAGGGGCAAGACAGCTGACAGAAGAGGACAGTATAGAGTTGAACTGGTTCACTATGGAGTCCAGATGGTGAAAGAAAGAGAGCACAGGCAATTCTAGGGTGATAACCCAAGGAAGAACTAAGGGGTCAAGGAATCAGAGGTCATGGTGAGGATGAAGAACAGGATTTGGTGTTGCAAGGTAGAGAGAGAGGTAAGAGATTGTGTTCAGGTAAGGGAACCTCAGAGTTCATAAACATGGAAGTGGAGTATTCATGAGTGACCACAAAATCATGGGTGTGATCATCTCTGTCTGTAAGGAAGAGAAGGTCATGGGAAATGAGTAAGTTGAGGAACTAGGAGGTGAGGAAGGCCCCTAGTGTGAGAGCAGGAGTTGAGGAGGAAAGAAAGATTGTGATCCAGGCTCTGAATTCATTGAGGAAAGGAGAGTGTCCTGGAGGTTAAGAGATAATAGCTGTCAGAATTTTGATTGGATGATAGATATGGATTGAGTGAACCTTCAAGGAAAAGAGGTTGCCTTAGAGGGAGAGTCTGGAACCAAAATGGGTGAATAGGCAGATTGTCCATGTGGTTGTTTTGTTTCACTTTCCCTGAGGTAATACCTGCTTAGCTCTCATTAATGCTTCTTAGCAATGTCATTCTCACCAGGCAGTGCGGTTCAGTAATCATGGAGTCAAGTCTCAGTTCTGGCTCTTACCAACTCATGTGTTTAACATCTGTACACTACACATGCAGAGTTCCATAGGCAATTATGGCTGAGGAATCTATCGGCGACCAAGTATGTGATAGAGATGAAAAGGTACAGAGCTTCAGTGAGAGAGAGAGAGAGAGAGAGAGAGAGAGAGAGAGAGAGAGAGAGAGAGAGAGAGAGAGGTTGGGGAAGAGGTATTCTGGCATGCATCTGAAAGCCAGGTGGGAAGGAAAGTTTAGAGATTAGGAAGGAAAGCAGGGACATTGCTGCCTAGGAGGTATGCTAGGGCTAAGTGCCTGCCCAGCCCATGTTATCTTGGTATAATATAGTAGACAGGGCACTAGACTGGAATCAGGAAGACATGGGTTCAAATCTCACCTCAGATACTTACTTTGTGACACTGAACAAATCATTTAACTTCTCTGAGCTTCAGTTTCTTCATTTGTAAAAATGAGAGGATTCTACTCTATGATCCTATGACCTACAATCCCTGGACTAGCACTCTAAGCTCCTTCCAGCTGGAAGTATTGAGATCTGAATCGTGCTGTCTGCTGCTGAATATCTAGATTTGGGGATAATTTATGTATAGATGACAAGTGAACCTACAAGGGCTTATGGTGTTGGTAAGAGTATCAAGAAAGGGAAAGTGGAGAGAAAAGATTTGGGAATCATTTGTCTAGAGGTGGTGATTCAATTGTTGGGGCAACTGGAATCATTGAAAGAGAGAGGGTAGAGAGAAGTCCAAAGCCCCACAGCTAGGAAACGGAAAAGTGAATATTCTAACCCAAGTACCCTGACTCCAATTTTCCCTTTCCTCTATTCCAAGAGCAAGATGGTGAGAAGATAGGAAAAGGGAGTTTGGATGACCCTTTTAGGAAGGATATAGAAGGGATTCCTATAGAGGGGGAAGGAGTTTAATTAGGGGTCTCTGAAGTTCCTTCTATCATTGAGAGTCTGTAATTCTAAAGTTATTAGACATGAAATGATTTTCCAGACTAAGGTAGGGAAGGGAGTTGCTTATCACTAAGTACTACATTATATGATTCTTAATGGGAGCTCAATAGAAATTAGCAAACGATTCCAGCATAGCCCTCCAGGGAGAGATGGCCTAGAACCTGGCAGGCCAGAAGAAATATTTCCTCCTTCTTGAATAACAGGATTATTTCAACCTTCTTAGCACAGGGAGAAAATTCTCCTTGGGCAGATTAAACAACTGGAGCATGATTGACCCAATTTAAGTCGCCCTTAGGTTTTGCTTTTTGTTTTTTTCTACAAAAACAAACATATTTATTCAAGGCAGAGTTGACTGCTGTCACATTGAAAAGGGAAACCATAGGACTCAACTGGGAAACTGCTGGAACCCTGGATCAAATGTAGAGAGACCTTGAATTGGAACCAGAGGATCTGGGGTCCAAATGAAGGGCTATTGTGTGGAGGAGGGATTAGGCTCGGTCTGTGTAGCTAGAGGACAGAATGAGAAGCCAGCAAGTTGCAAAAAGGCAAATTTAAGCTTGATGTCAGGAAAAACTTCCTAACAATTTGTTGTTCAGTTGTGTCTGACTCTTTGTGAGCCCATTTGGGGTTTTCTTGGCAAAGACAGTGGAGTGGTTTGTCGTTTCTTTCTCCAACTCATTTCACAGATGAGGAAACTGAGACAAACAGGGTTAAGTGACTTGCCCAGGTTCACACAGTTAGTAAGTGTCTGAGGCCAGATTTAGACTCAGGAAGATGAGTCTTCCTGACTCCAGGTCCAGTGATCTATCCACTGTGCCACCTAGATGCCCAATTAACAATTATAACAAAAGTGGAACAGGCTGCCTGGAGGAGTGGTGAGGTCAGTTTCCTTTGGGAGCCTCCAAACACTAACTGAATGACCACTTCTCAAATATACCTTGGAAGTTATCCTTTTAGAGTTGCACTGAATTATGTCTGAAACCCCCTCTAATTGTGAGACTGTGATTCTGATTTCTCTGTTCTTTTTCTTTGAAGTTTCATTGATGTGTTTTGTTTTTGCATTATGAAAAATTATAGATTACTCACTATGGCAGGGCTGTTGGGAGACTCTGATTGTTAAATTTTCAGTGTCAGCATTTACACCTCAGAAATTGGCGAATGCTGCAAATCAGGGCTTGATGTATTGTTTTGTTGGTTGTCTAGACTTAAGAAAGTGATAGAGAAAACGTTAATCATGCAGATCAAAATTAAAAGTGTGTCTGGCACACATTTCCCCCCTAAAAACTCATTGTTAAACACTTCTGCTACCATGAGAAATCTGATAACAAAGTAAAACAAATAAATTAAATAAAATTGATAATAAAGCGACTTCATTTGACAGTTCATACAACATTCTACATCTATGGTAACCCGCTTTTTAAATGAACAGAAATCTATTTTCTCTCCCTCTTGCTTCCCTACCCCACTAGAAAAAAAAGAGAGAGAAAAAAAGATTCTTGTAAGACATGTGAATAGTCAAGCAAAACAAATTCCTTCATCGGTAGTAGATGTCTCATTTTGCAACCAAAATCTATCACCGTCAGGAGGGGGAATGCTTGCCCCTTCCCTTGGGTCCTTTCCATCCCTACCATTTCTAAGGATGCTGTAGCAATTTTCTGATGAAGCTTCTTTGGGTCACACTTACTAGAAGGCATCCTGATAGCTCCCTGGTCTGCATTTGCTGAGCTGGGGAGTAGAGAAGATACCTGCCCTTGGGAAAGAACAAAGAAGGTGAATACGAGATCTCAGAAATTGCAGTAGCACAGAATGGTATTTTGACAACGGAAAGATGGAAAAAGATTGGGGGTGTAATGCATGTGGATTCAGTACTACTTAACTATCAGCTAGAAATCTTGTCTAGCTTAATTGACTTGAGAACAGAGCTCATCAGATAAATGTCATATGTAGGTTCCATGTGAAAATGTGCCAGGTGTAGACTTTGTCTTTTTCATGACTTCGAAGATATCTCTGATCCTAGCCAATAATGTTGATGATGATGATGATGATGATGATGATGACATTTATATAGTAATTACTATGAGCCAGACACTGTGCTAAGCACTTTACAATTATTATCTCATTTGATCCTCACAATAATGTTAGGAGTAGGTGCTATTATTATACCCATTTTGTAGATGAGGATACTGAGGCAAACAACAATTCAGTTGCTTACTTTGGTATTTTTGAGAAAGCAACTCAAAACACATGTCAAACTGATCAAACCAAGAACACCACCTGCAGATAAGGACACCATAATTTAATTGGAGGGGGTGGAACAGAGAAATAGACAGAGCCACAGATGAAAGAGTCAGATAGGCAAAGCAAAACAGTTTCAGAAAATGGTTCAGTGGTAAGCTCCCTGGAGTTGTAATCAAATATAGTACTTAAATTTGGGTGCCAGCTATCACTTTTTTTCCCCTATGACCTTGGTTGGATGTTTTTATCCCAAATTAACCTCAGCTTTATCATCTATAAAAAATATGATAATAACAGCTTCCCTGTCTAACTTCTAGAATTATTATAAAGGTCAAATGAGGACAGAGACCTAGAATTTGTTTCTTCCTTATCACCTGGGAGATAGTACACGCTCAGGGAATATTTGTCACATTAGATTTAACTCAACTATCCTGAAAGGACCTAGAGCTATTGTCCAAGTAAGAGAACTCAATTAGGATTCCTCTGAGCACCTTGTGTCCTAGTGGGGAATGAGCCAGTTGTTCTGCTAGTGGCCAGACCAGCTGTCATCCTGTCCATCTTCCAGAGAAAGCTTTGGTCTGACAACAATAGTAAAAATTAATTCTTAAATAGTGCTTTAAAGTTTTCAAAACATTTCAAAGAAATTTTCCCGAGCCTCACAAAATTTTGTAGAATAATACTACACATTTTCCATTTTACAGATGAGGAAACTGAGGCACAGTTGTTAAGTGACTTGTGCAGAACCATGCAGCTATTAAGTATCAGAGTACTTTAACTTATGCTTTCCTAACTACAGGTTTTGTACTCTATACCCTGATACCATGCTGATTTCAAGGCTACTGTTTTTAAAGAAATTAATACCTATACTACATGCATTGTTCTCCAAATTTGAGAAAGACACTCTACCAAAGTCTTTTATGACACAAATGTACTCCTACTAACTAAACCAGTGAAGTCTTAAGCAAAGTAACCAATAGAATTAAACATGTCAACTCAAAAATTTTAAATTGAATTCTGGCAAAAATTATAGCAATGTGTCCAAAAAAGCACCCACTATAATCAAATGAGATTTATACCATGGATGCAAGAGTAGTAGAGATTACAGAATGCTCTGTGAAGTGCAATTCCACTTACATAAGGAGGTTTCAACATTAGGAAAACAATTATCATAATTAAGCAATTAAAAACAAAAACATCCAAAAGCACATAATCATATAAATAAATGCAGAATAAACCTTTTAACAAGGTACAACTACCATTTAGGTTTTTTAAAAAATACAAAGCATAAGCATAGAATGATCTTTACATGAGATGATCTTAAAGTATCTATCAAAAATTCCAAATAAGCACTATATGCAATGGGAAAACACTAGAAACTTTTCCAATTAATAAAAGAATAAAGCAAGGATGGCCTACTGGTATTTTACATAGTTCTAGAAATTCTAGCAATAACAGAAAGATAAGATAAAGAAATTAAGGACATAAAAATAAACAAAGAGACAAAATCTTCTCTATTTAATGATGATGTGGTAATTTACTTAGATAATCTTAGGGAATAAGCAAAGAAACACATTGAGATAATAGCTTCAGAAAGGCAGCAGAATGAACAAAATAAACCCCTAAAAATCAAGAACATTTCTCTTCATGAAACAACCAAATATAAGAAGGATGACAGAAAAGGAAGTTCCATTCAGATAACTAGGAAATGCATAACATATCTAGGATTCAATCTACCAAAGTGTACTCAATATTTGTATAGATGCAATTACAAAATATTCCCTGAAGAATAAAGGGCAACTTAAATAATTGAAGGGATATTCAGTGCTCATGTCTCTTCCATGTTAATACCATTAAGTGACAATATTACTAAAATTAATTTATATGTTTAGTGTTATACTGATCAAACTACCAAAGAGGACATTTTACAGATTTAGACAAAATAATAAAATTCACTTGGAGAACAAAAAATCTAGAATATTAAGAGAAATAATGAAAAAAAAAAGAACAAAGCTCCAGATCTTAAACTACATAAAGCAGTAATTATCAAAAATACCTGGTACCTTTTAATGTTTCTCCTACTCCTTTGTTTGCATTTCAGATTTTCTTCTCTGTTGTGGTCTTTTCATCAGGAATGTTTAAATGTTTGCTTCTACTGAAGGTTCATTTTTTCCATTGTAGGTTTACATTTAATCTTACTGGATAAGTTATTCTTAACTGTAAGCTTTTGCCCTTTCTCTTTTGGAATATTATATTCCAAGATTTTCTCTACTTAAAGGTGGTTGCAGCATAATCTTTTATGATTCTGAAGGTGGTTCTTTAGTAATTGACATCTTTTCTTCCAGTTGCTGCAATTTTTTTTCTTTGACTAAGAAGGTCTGAATGTTGATTAATATCTTCCTTGGTGTTTTCAATTTGAAATTTCTCTCAGGAGGGGAATGATTATCTTTTTTTTCTATCTCTGCTTTGTCTTTTGCTTCTAATAGATTTCTTAAGTTTTCTTTTATCATTTCTGAAAATGTGGTGTCTGGTTTTTTGTTTGGTCACTGTCTTCAGAGAGTCTAATAATTCTTAAAGTATCACTCCTCGACCTGTTCTTCAGGTCAATTGTTTTTAATAGTAGATATCTTATATTTTCTTCTATTGTTTAATCTTTTGACTTTGTCTTAGTATTTCTTATTATCTCCTGTAGTCATTAAGATCTATTGGCTGTAGTCTACTTCTCAGGCAATTGGCTACTTGTGTTAGGTTCTCTACCTTCTGTCCTAAGCTACTTATTTTGCTCTTATGCTTTTTTCCTCTGGAGCTCTTTTTCAATTTTTAAAAATCAATTGATTAATTAATCAAATCTCCAACTTCATATTTTCTGAGGAATTTTATAGCCCCCATGGCAAATATTTTTTTTTTATTTCTCAGAAATTCTGCTTTTATTTTTTATGGAGTTACTCTCTTTTGGGTATTTATTAACTTTAAACCCTAGGGCATTTAGTAACTCATAATATATCTTCATTGTGTTGAGTGCTTTCTTGTGATTACTTATATCTTTAGCCTCAATTCTAGATTTGGGACTTTGTGCCAGAGTCAAGCTACCCCTCCTACACACACACACAGACACACACACACACACACACAGAGATGGGGTGGTCAGGCCCTGTTTAATACTACAAAGCTCCTGATTGGCTTCAGCTTTCCACCTGCCTGCTCCCGCCAATTGTGAGATAGATCCAGAACAAAGCTTCCCCTGGGAACTGACTGGCCCTGGCTTCCCTGATACAGCCTCCTAGTCTGTCTAGGGGCATAAAAAAATCAAAACCATGAAGAGCCAAGATGGCAGAGTGAAAGCAGTGACTTGCTTGAGCTCTCCCCCAAACCCCTCCAAATACTCATAAAAAACATCTCTAAACAAATTCTAAAGCAGAAGAACCCACAAAAAGACAGAGTGAAACAAATTTCCAGCCCAAGACAAGCTGGAAGATTGATCAGAAAGGTGTATCGTGCCAGGCTGGGAGCACAGTGCAGTGTGGCATGGGTGTGCAGGCCACAGCAAACCTGGAGCAGGCGTCAGAGGACTGAATCGAGGGCAGCTGTGGCAGTTTCCAGACTCCTCAATCCACCAATGCCAAAGACAACTTAGAAGGTCAGTAGGAAAAGTCTGTTTCTGTGGTGCTAAGACAGGAAGGCAGGGTCTCAGCTCCATTCCTCAAGAGCATGGCCAGGGCGGGGGGCAGCTGCTTCCAGAGCTCCCAGCCCACAGACTGAGGGGGAATCCAGTGGCTGATCAGAGAGGGATTGCAGGGATCTCTTTGCCAGTGCTGAGGCAGGAATCTCTTGCTTTGCCCATGTTTGGATGTGGGTCACAGTACTGGGCGGCAGTGCTGGGGTGAGAAGGACCGCTAGGGTGGAGGAGCTTGTAGTGGCTGTGGAGAGAACCCTCCTCACAGTTACAGGACAGAAAGGAGTACTTGTGGTCACAGGCCAGGAAAGGAGTAAACACCTCGCCCCTTATCATACCACCTTGGAAGAACTGAAAATTTACAGGTCCCTACAAGTATCTCTGAAAACAGCTATACAAACCCCTGAAGCTTGGGACAGTACACTCTCCACATTGGAAGCAGACTCTTACCTTAACAAAGAGTTTAAAACTCAAGTAATTGGCTGGGATCATGAGCAAGCAGTGCAAAAAGAGTCAGACTATATTATCTTACTTTGGTGAAAAAGAAGATCAAAAATACAACCAGAAGAAGACAACAAAGTCAAAGCTCCTACATCCAAAGCCTCCAAGAAAAATGAATCAGTCCCAGGCCTTGGAAGAGCTCAAAAGGGATTTTGAGAAGCAAGTAAGGGAAGTAGAGGAAAAACTGGGAAGAGAAATGAGAGTGATGCAAGAAAATCATGAAAAACAAGTCAACAGCTTGCTAAAGGAGACCCAAAAAATACTGAAGAAAATAACACCTTAAAAAATAGCCTAACCCAAATGGCAAAAGAGGTCCAAAAAGCCAATGAGGAGAAAAATGCCCTAAAAAGAAAAATTGGCCAAATGGAAAAGGAAGTCCAAAAGCTTACTGAAGAAAATACTTCCTTAAAAATTAGAAGAGCAATTGGAAGCTAGTGACTTTATGAGAAATCAAGACACTGTAAAACAAATCCAAAAGAATGAAAAATTAGAAAACAATGTGAAATATCTCATTGGAAAAACAACTGACCTGGAAAATAGATCCAGGAGAGAGAATTTAAAAATTATTGGACTATCTGAAAGCCATGATCAAAAAAGAGCCTAGACATCATCTTTCAAGAAATTATCAAGGAAAACTGCCCTGATAGAGTAGAAGCAGAGGGCAAAATAGAAATTGAAAGAATCCACAGATCTCCTCCTGAAAGAGATCCCCAAAGGAAAACTCCTAGGAATATAGCCAAATTCCAGAGTTCCCAGGTCAAGGAGAAAATATTACAAGCTGCCAGAAGAAACAATTCAAGAACTGTGGAAACACAATCAGGATAACACAAGATTTAGCAGCTTCTACATTAAAGGACCGCAGGGCATGGAATATAATATTCCAGAGGGCAAAGGAGATAGGATTACAACCAAGAATCACCTACCCAGCAAAACTGAGTATAATCCTTCAGGGGAAAAAATGGTCATTCACTGAAATAGAGGACTTTCAAGCATTCTTGATGAAAAGACCAGAGCTGAATAGAAAATTTGCCTTTAAATACAGGACTCAAGTGGAACATGAAGAGGTAAACAGGAAAGAGAAATCATAAGAGACTTATGAAGATTGAACTGTTTACATTTCTTCATGGAAAGATGATATTTATAACTCATGAGACCTTTGTCAGTACCAGGGTAGTTGAAGGAAAAAAATTATATGTATGTATATACAGATAGATAGCTATAGGGCACAAGGTGAATCGAAGATGAAGAGGTCATATCTGGAGAATAAAATTAAGGGATGAGAGAGGATGATACTTGGAGAAGAAGAAAGGGAGAGGTAGAATGAGGTAAATTATCTCACAAAAAAAGAAGAAAAGTCTCTTATAGTGTAGGGAAAGCAGGGGAAGGTGAGAGGGAATGAGTGAATCTTATTGTTATAGGATTTGGCTTAAGGAGGGAATAACATACACATTCAATTGGGTATGGAAATCTGTCTTATCCTACAGGAAAATAGGTGGAGAAGGGGACAAGAGAGCAGTGGGATGATAGAGAGGAGGACAGATTGGGAAAGACGGTAATCAGAAGGAAATACTTCTCAGGAGGGACAGGGTCAAAAGAAAGAATAGAATAAATGGGAGGGCACGGGGCAGCTAGGTGGTGCAGTGGATAGAGCCCCAGCCCTGGATTCAGGAGGACCTGAGTTCAAATCCAGCCTCAGACGCATGACACTTACTAGCTGTGTGACCCTGGGCAACCCCATTGCCTAAGCAAAATAACAAAAAACAATATAAAAAAAATAAAAAATAAATGGGAGGGCAGAATAGGATTAAGGGAAATAGAGTTAGTTTTTCACAACATGTCTACTATGGAAGTGTTTTGCATAACTACACATGTATACCCTATATTGAGTTGTTTGCCTTTTCAATGAGAGTGGGTGGGGAGGGAGGAAGGGAGAAGATTTGAAACCTAAAGTTTAAAAAACATGTTTAAAAAAATGTTTTTGCATGCTACTAGGAAATAAGAAATACAGGAGATGGGGTATAGAAGTCTATCCTTCCCTACAGGAAAATAGAAGGGGAAGGGGATAAGAGATAGGGGGAGAGATAGAAGAGAGGACAGACTAGGGGAAGGGATATTCAGAATGCATGCAATCTTGGGGTGGGGGGAGAGGTGAGATGGGTCAAAAATTTGGAACTCAAAAACTTGTGGAAGTGAATGTTGAAAACTAAAAATAAATAAATTTGTATTTAAAAAATTTTTTTTTAAATCAAAAAAAATCAAAACCACATCAAGTCCAGGTCTCTCAAACTTGGTGAGTGCCTAAAACTAAAACTCATCATGCCCTGGTGTCCTACACATTTCTGTATGGAGATGGGTCAGGGGCAGGTCCAGAGAAGCTAAGCATTTGCGTATCTTTGTTGCATATTCTTGCTTTGTTTGGGCAAAGTAAACCTCCTTTGTTAAATGTTCATTATCTTATGATTACCTCATTTTGTCCCAATGTTGAACCTGAACTAAGAAAGTTCTGGCATGAGAGCCATGCCTACAAAATCCAATTTGGTTTTATCCCTGATATCTGGCTTTCCTGTCCCTGGTTTCAGCCTTCCTTTGCACGTCTGTGATCAGAAAGTTAGTGTGCTTCAGGGCCCCCTTGAATGCCTCTAGTAAGCTCTATAGGCTTCCAGATCCTTTGGATTATCCCTGACAAGAGCTCTGTAAGTTTTAGGGACACTCTCACATCCTTGGCCAAAGGGTATGAGCTTCTGTGATTCCTAGAACTAATCTAGTCAGAGTCCTGTGGGGTTTCTAGGGCTCCCAGAATATCACTGGTCAAAGTGAAGTGTGGATCAAGTCTCCCTAAAGCATCCCAGTCAGATGACAGGTTTGGAGCCCATTTCTCAGCTATCTGCCCTAAATAGGACTCTCTCTCTCAGTGTTAGCATTCTTCTGGTTGTCTTTTTTTGCAGTTCTGGGTGAGACAGAGGAGTTTAGTGTTATTTCTCTTTGGAATTCATGATTATTATTGGATTTAGTGCCCTTTGCTCATATTTGCTGGAAAATGTGGGAGAGCTGGGTTCCTCTATGACCTTTCAAAACACCATTTTAACTAAAAGCCTAGGAGGTGAATTCTCCTCCCGGGAGAAGTAATAGAGATGATCACATAAACAAACAAACAAACAAATAAACAAACAAATAAATAAATAGGCAGGCAAACAAATGAATAAATAGGTAAGTAAATAAATAAGTGAATAGGTAGATAGATAGATAGATAGATAGATAGATAGATAGATAGATAGATAAGCAAATAAATGAACAAACAAATAAATGGATGAATAAATGAATGAATGAATGAATAAATAAATAAATAATTTTGATTACATAAAAATTAAAAAAGCTTCTGTGTGCACAAAAGTAGTATAAACTAAGATAAGAAAGGAAGTGGTCACCTTGAAAAAAAATTTTATGTCAAATATTTCTGATGAAAGTCTCATATCCAAAATATGTAGAAATTAACAGAAATATATAAGAACAAGAGCAATTCCCTAACAGAGAAGTAGCAAAAGAATGTGAACAAACAGCTCTGAAAAGAATTGCAATAACAGAAATTTAAATTTAAAAAATCTATAATGTTTTACTTCACACCAAAAAAATGGCTAAAGATGACAAAAGATGGGAATAATCAATGTAGAAAGAGTTGTGAAAAGATAATTACACTAATGTATAGTTGGTGGTACTATGAATTGATCCAACCATTCTGGAAAAACAATTCAGAATTATGTGAAGAATGTGACTAAGATACTCATACACATTTAGCTAACCCATGCACTTTAGTCAGTTATATGCCCCATAGGGTCAATAAAAAAAAAATAAAGAAAGGCCCCCATATACAACACACTAAAATATTTATAGCAGGGCCCTTTGTTGTAGTGAAGAATTGGGAAAAGAGTAGATATCTAACAATTGGGAATGGCTAAACAAATTTGCCAGACATATTTCACTCCCTAGCTATCTTTTGACCAGCTACCTTGCCCTATCCCCTTTCCAATTCTCGATACGTAATAAAATTAAATCTATTATAGTTCTTAGAAACAGAATGAATACCTACTTCTCCATAATTACAATCATCATAACTATAACTTTTGAAGCCAAAATATCCTGCCTGAGCTTCATACTCAATGTAAGTTCCCTGGGGTGAAAAATTCTTTGTTTTTCTATTTGTATCTCTGTATTTATATCCACAGCGTAGCACACAGTGGATTCACTTATTCATTTGTGGAATGGAATAGTGCTGAGCTACCAGTTTTATGAACCAATAAAGATGAATAAAGAGAAGCATGAGAAGATATTTCAACCACTTCAAAGTGAAATGAAACCAGGAGAGCTACATATACAAAGAGTACAACAAGGTAAATTAAAAGAATAACAAAACATTTGGCATGGAATGCTGTTAGTCAATCAATAAACATTTTAAAGTGCCTAATATGTGCCAGGCACTGTACTAAGCACTGAGGATACAATTACAAAAAAAAAAAAACGAAGAAAGAAAGACAGTCCTTGCTCTCAAGGAGCTTACAATCTAATGGGAGAAGATAATACATTAAAAAAAAACTAAAAGGGGAGGATGGGGGAAAGGAGGTAAGTACCCTACTTAGGGACGGGGTGAAAAAGTCAGAGTAGTCCCATAATAGTGGAGCCCATGGTCTTATCCTCCAATCAGAGGAACAGAGGGTGGGGATGAGGTAGGGCATCAAGGCTGACGAGATGTTACAAGGTGATGAGGTTATCCTAATATTGAGCTTCCTAGGGCTTAGTATTAGAAAACTCAATCAGAGAAGTGTAAAAGTAGTGCTCCACTCTGCATTTGCTGCTCTTGCCTGACTTCACCTCAACTCCATGGAACAAGATGTCCTCCCAGGTTAATCTCACCATGCTCCTAACTCAGCCTTGACTGACACCACCTTCCTCAGCCTCCTCTCCCTTCTGATTGCAGGGCTAGAGGGTGGAGTACCAAACTGACTCCAGGCCCAGGGCTCTAACCACTGTGCCATTTAACTGCCCCCCCAGCACATAGTAGGCACTTAATGATTTTTTTATTTGATTGTTTTGGATGTCAACCAAGTGAGAAATGAGGAGATATTAAATTAGAATGACTAACCTTAGCCTCAAAGAGGTATGAGAAGGCACCTCCCCCTGCTTCTTGCCAGAGGTGGGAGGGAGGGGAAGACCTCCAATAGTCTGGAGCATTACACATCATGTCAGACTTTTTGGATTGCTTTGCTAAACTTTTATTCTTTATTAAATTATTAAACTATTATTAAATTAACTATTACTAATTAAATTTATTGATATTAAATAATTGTTAAATTAATTACATTATATTATCAAACTATTAAATTCTTTATTATGATGGCCCTTTGTGAGGAGGAAAAGAACCATTAGGATGTAAATATGATGTAAACACAGAAGATACCAATAAAGTGTGTTTTAAAAAATAGATATTTTTAAATGATGCTGCCAGACCAACAGGGGCATATTCTAAAATTAGGAGAGGGGAAAGACTATCATGTCTATAGTGTTATGGTCTCTATCCTAACATCTGTCTCAACTCTGCCTGAGAGAATAGGTAAGGACTCGTGATACTGTTAACATAACTGTTACTGACCTGGTGTTGCAATCACAGAGGCCATGCCCTGTGGCATTCTCTGCACTTAAGATTGCTGAGAGATCGCCACCCAGCTCTGGGCATGAGATTTTCGCAGAGACACACACAAGAAGGAAACACAAACCACAGGCTGTAGATGACAGAGGTTTCTGCTGTCAGTACGGCATTAGATACATGTCTACTTCCCTTTCCAGAAAATTCCTACACAAAAATGCCATGACAATGGTATGAAAATGGGCAGTACACCCCTTCTCCACAATATAGAAAGTTCTAGTCCTTTTCCCAGAGTCTAAAATCCTCAGGTTTATTGTTGTTTTCGGAGGGGTATAGAATGAAATGGGTAGTCGTTCAACTTTTTCTCATTGTTTCAAACAACACAGAGTGTCTTTCACTTGACTCGGCCCAATACTTACCACAGTTTCAACCCAAGGTTTGCTGTTGTTTGTCCTTCCTTCTCAAAGAAGACCGATGACATCACAAGGGTGATATCTTAACTTGCAAAGTGGATTGGATTTAAGTGAGGCAGGGCTGTGCAAAGTCACTGGCCTCACACTCTCCTCCAGGAGCCATCTGGGTCTGGTGTCAAGATGTGGAAGGATGACTGGTGATGGCCCCAGATGCAGTGGGAGACCTTGCCCTTTTTAAGTTAAGGTCTTTCCCATGTCTCAGTTTGTCTGAGGCAATACCCATTCAATGATTAAAGTATAGATAAGAATTGAGGCAAAAGATGGCCTAGTTTGCCTTCTCAAAAGAATCAATCAAACCTAGAGCTTATTATGTAAATGAAATGGTTGTCTCCTAATCTTATATATCTTTGTAATAAACTTCATTTAAAATTACAATTATGATGGCCAAGTGTAGCTACTTCCTGAACCTGTAAATAACATATGATCTTCTAACCAGGTAGAAGAACTTAAAAAGCTACAGAGAAAACCAGCCTCCCTAGAGGTTCAGTGAGAGACTCTGCCACAGAAAGGTCTCACCGGTTTTCTTCTTTCTCTTTCCAAAGCATTTAATTTAACTTCCACAGTAAAATGCTCAAGTCTAATGAGGTCATAGGTTTTTCTAATTCTATACACTCCCTATAGTGGCACTGGAGAAAGATAGTGAGCAGAGCCCCCTCTTAGGGCTATTAGCAGCAGCTAATGTTTTCCTCAACTTGATGACAGTAACACGTGGAGTTAGGGAGGGTGGGAGGCACGTTGACCCAGTGATAATCCCAGAGACCTGGTCTCAGGCAGCACCAGGACCCAGCCTGGCCCAGAGGAAGACAGGAAATGAGGCTGCTGGATGGTGAAGAGCAGATCTTCTCTTTTGAAAATCTCTTGCTACCTAAGGAGAGATTGTATTTCACTCCTCCCCACCCCCACCCCGACAGCCCTGAAGCTGCCCTTGTTTCCCTAATTAGTGTATGATGGCCACATTCCCGGGTGCTAGAGGAGGCCATGTCACAAGGGATAAGTCCCGGCTTTAATTTAGCTTAGCTAAGGGCGGGCATCTGCCTTCCCATCACCACCGACTGGTTTTAATTGTTTCTCCTTGACAGCAGGTCACATGAGTATTGGCTTTTTAATTAGGACTGAAATTTCTTCCCAACCTTGGGAAATTATTTAATTTCAATATTTCTTTTGCTGAGATCTGGATCCCGCCCCTCTTCCAGCCCTTCTTAGCCCTTTCATATAGGCACAATCTCTCCCCTTTCAAGCATGAATCCCCCATGGGCTACTCCTGCCCTCCCCTAAACCCTCCCAGGTCTTGCTGAGATGCTTTGAAAGGATCACAATACATATTCAAGTCTCCAAGGAAGACATCAGCCCTTGCCTCACCCCAAATCTGCTGCTGCCCCAAAGCCTCCTGCACTCACTCCATCAGCTTAAGTTCAAGAGTGCTGTTCTTTCCACCCCCACCTCACCCCCACCAACTCTTCTCACTACCTTTCCAAATCCTGTCTGCCCTTCCAAGCCAAGCTACAATCCCTTTTTCTCCAGAAAACTCTCTTAGAGATGCAGCTTGGCATTGTGGGAAAAGCGAACTAGATTACAAGTCAAAAGACCCTAGGTTATGTACTGGCTCCATCACTCACTGCGTGGCTTTAAGAATCTCATTTCCTAATCCTGAGGCTCAGTTTCCTCCTCTATAAGGTGAGTGAGATGGACTAAATATCTTGGGTGGCTCAGGTAGCACATTGGACAGAGTGCTGGACTTTAAGTCAGGAAAACCTGAGTTCACATCCAGCCTTAGACATTTACTAGCTATGTGACCCTGGTCAAGTCACTTAACTGCCATTTGCCTCAGTTTCCTCATCTGTAAAATGGGTGTAGTAATAACTCCCAGGGTTGTTGTGGAAATTAAATGACATAATATTTGTAAAAAGAGCTTTGCAGGCCTTAAAATGCTATGCAAGTGCTTGCTATTTTGTTTTCTTAAGGTCCTTTCCAGTTCTAACATCTGATGAGCCTGAGATCATTTAGGCCAATCTCCTCTCTCTGCAGATAGGTTGCCACAAAGACAACAAATATTCATTAAGTGCCTGCTGTGGGAAGGCCCTGTGCCAGAGCTGGCGAAGGTACAAAGTTTAGCTAAGACACCATCTGGTCCCCGCTCTAGTGGAACTTAATAGAATAGAGGATTAAGGCAGAAACACAAGCTACCATAATATGCAAAGTTAAGTGGCAAGTGCTTTAGAAAGTCCTACAAAAGAAAAAGAAAGCTTGTATAAAATTGGAGGGGGAAGGTCATTAGCAAAACACTGAGGAAGCTATGAATCATGAGTCAATAAGCATTTCCTAAGCTCAAAAAACTCCCACTAAATAAATACATAGATAAGCAAAGAAATAAATAAATGAGCAAATAAATACAGAAATACAGAAATGAATGATGAATGAATCAATCAATCAATCAATCAATCAATCAATCTTAGATTCAGAGAAGGGAAGGGACTTGCCCAAGATCTCATTGCAAATTAGTGACAGGTCTAGGGCAGGTCTCCTGGCTCTTTGTGTATCTTCCTGCCCAAGGATGTACTAGAGTAAATTCAAACCTTGGAAGAGTTGATTGTTAAATTTTTATTGTGACCACATACACTTTTGGAAATCAACAAATACCTCAAATCAGGACTTGATTCATTGTGTTGTTGATTGTTCAGGGTTGTGATAAAGAGATGGAGAAAATGTTAATAGTGTATTTTAAACTTAAAAGTGTTCCGTGTATATTTGTCTCCCCCAAGAGAGCTGGTTGTTAAACATTTACCAACATACCTCAGACCTTGGCACTCTTTCTTTGTCCTTGTGTCAAAGATAAATTTTATGGACTTCACTATTTGTTTACCCAAGCCAGCTTGGAAGAAGAGCCTTATCAAAAGCTTCAACAAGATATAAACCAGCAAAATGAAGTAACTTCTCAGGATTCAGAATATAAGGCCCCAGCCGCCATGAAGTGAATGAAGCCAAGGCTGATGGCTAAGGTAGATTCAAAGAACTGGCAAGAAGAGTTGTAGGGATTCTGATGAGGGAGTGATTACTTTCAGCTTTGGAATTAAAGTAGTTGACATTTCTGTGAGGTAGATAGTGCATATATTCATATCCCCTTTCTACAGAGAAAACTAAAGTCCAGGAAAGTTAAACAACTTGCAGTCAAGGTCTTCTGTCTCTCCATCACACCAGTTTCCCCTACTAACTTATTTTTCCTTTCTACAACAAATGAACAAAACTCAGTGAACAGCAAATCCGTGGCTTCTCAGTTATTCATTTCTACAGTAAGTCTAATGATCTGCTGTTTTCCCTAATTAGGCTCTGTTCATCACTTGGAGGCAGATAAAAGAGGTGAAGCATACAGCCAGGAGAGAATTATAGTCTGTAGCACATAGCAGGCAAAGCTCAACTTCCATCAAGTGACACGGAGGCCACGTTACAGGTTATCCTCCCTAATCCTGGACTAAGAAGGCAGGTCCTAAAGCTGTTGCCCTGCTCTAGCTGGTTCTGAAGCAGGTGTGGGAAAACGTTTCAGAGCTGGAAGGGACTTCAGAAAACAGAACATACAATGCTAGAGACAGTTCGTTTTAAAGATGAGACAACCAAGACCAAAGGAGGGGAATATATGAATGAATGAAATGAATGAACGAAAAAACACTTACTAAGTGCTTACTGCATGCCAATACAGTAAGTGCTAGAAATCTAAATAGAAAAGTAAAATAGTTCCTGTCTTTAAGGAGCTTATGGGGAAAACTACATGTGTGTATGTGTATATATGCATATGTATACATGTATACAATGCACCTACACACATGCACACATGCATATAATATTATATGTGTGTGTGCATGTGGTATATATGTATGTATGCGTGCATATATATACATATGTCTATATATACATATACACATATATACTAAACATATATTATATACATATATACATACATGCACATACATACATGCACATACACACACACATATATATTTACATGTACACACACATATGTATAAAAAAATTTTTTGCCATAGAGTAGATTAAAAAGCTAGCTGGGAAGTCCTAATGATTTAGGAGTAGGGAAGATGTCAAGATGCAGGGGTCCTTGGGGAGCACTGGCAGATCAGATGGCAATGCCTGGGCCTCGGAGGGCATAGCAGCAGAGTGGATGGTAAGGTCAGGGCAAATGGTAAGGTCTGCTGTTTCTCCATCTCACCAAAAAGATTGTGTTTGGTAACTCCCAGCTCACCCAAGCCGTGTGTCTGCTCTGCAGTGTGGATGGCCTAGAAAAGCCTGGTTTGTCACTAGTGGAAAGCTATAAGCTTTCACACAGCTAAAGCCTGAGGCTGGGTTTTAGCCCAGGAAGATGAGTCTTCCTGACTTTGGGCCAGCATTCTGCACTGTGCCTCCTAACTGTCCCAAAACACAAATGTTTTGAATAAATCCAGGACCTGGAGGAATTCAATATTCCTTGCTATCATCTCCAACATCCCCAGAGAGCTCCTGGGGTAATGTGACCTTGGACATGTATCTTTACCTCTCTGGGCCTCAGTTTTTTCCCTTTTGCGGGATGAAGGTGCTGGGTTTGAACAACTCTGACCCACCTTACTTTGGAAATCAGCGCTAGATCAATGGTAGAACTGGAGGGCAAACCTAGATCAGGGGGAGCCAGGGCCAAGAAGGGCCCAGAGTATTTCTTCAGTTCTCACTCTCTTCCGCAATGAATCTTCCCCCCAACCTCTTCTCCTTCTTATTTCCTTCCACTCTCTCTGCACATCCTTCTGCTGCTTCTTCCTTGTTTCTCCTACCATCTTCCTTGTGATTTCTCTCCTTGTTTCTCCTTTTCTTTCCTCTTTTTTTTGTTTCTCTCCTACCAAAATGTGCTTGTCCTAAGCCCTGTTCCTGTTCTTTTTCTTTGTCCTCACTCCTTTTAAAAAAATTCTCTTCCTTTTTTCCCCTTTTCATCTCTTCTCTGTTTTCATCTTCCTTTTTCTCTCCCCTCCTCTTTCTCCATTTTTTCTTTCCCTCTCTTTCCTTCATTTTTCTATCTCAACTTCCCCTTATCTCCACTACCCTGCTCTCTTTCTTGCCCTCCTAATCCCCTCCCCCACTGCCTTTCCAGGTCTCTCTCTGCTTCCCTCCCTCCCTCTCCCCTCCTCTCCTGTTTAGGAAAGAAAACAAACTCTTTTCATTGCTTCCAGGCAGAGTGGTCTTCAAGGCCCCAGTCAGGGGAGGCTGTTAATGAAGGCATCTGCTGGGTGGTTTCTCCTAAGCACTTGCCTGACCGAAGAAATTCTTAAAAGGAAAATTCTCACATTAAAGCGTCTTTTGAACACAGTCTGAATGAACAGCTAATAGGTTGCAGGGGCCCAAGCCGAATTATAGGAGAGATGGATTTTAAAAACCTGATGAATCTTTCATTTGGTCTCTGGGCAACATTCCCAGTGTTCTTGAGGAGACTTAACAGGCCTTGATGGAGGGTGAGGTAGGCACTCCGGGCTGATAAATTACCATCATTCTCTCCTCCCCTCCTCTCCCTCCTTCCCCCACCATGAGTTTATGGGTATTATAGACCCAGGAGGATCATAAAGACAAAATCTGCAAGGCTATATGTATATAGTATTACCTTTCTGGGAGGCAAATATTTACCTTTGAGATAGCTAAGAGCAGGGTGCTTGCTAGTAAAGTGAGCCCCAGCTCTCTCAGTCCAGGGAATGGAACAACCCTGAGCATCAGTCCTAGACCCTTTGGTCACTTTCAGGTTAACTCTCACTGTGTCCTTCTCATCTTACTCTCCTCAAACCAGCTGGCAGCTCAGAGCCTCCATCAACTTCAGGACTGAAGTGTGACAAGTGCCTGTACAAAGTGGGTGGCTGTGGAGCAGTCCTCCTCCAGATTGTAGGATTCTAGGATCAACCACGGGAAGGGACCTTAACGACTATCTAATGCAACCCCTTCATCTGGCAAGTAAAGAAACGAGGGCCCAGAAAAGCTCTTTGCCAAGGCCACAGCATCAGGGCACCAAATCAGGTGTTCTTTCCTCTCTAGCTCATATTGTATGGAAGAAAGAACCCTGGACTTAGAATAATAAAACGTGTCTTCTAGTCTTGCCCTGCTCCCTACTAGGTGAGTGACCTTAGGCAGATTGAATATCTTCTCAGGTTTATCCATCTATATGATGGGGATGATTATAACTTCCTTGACTTCCCTTCATAGGATTGTTACAAGAATCAAATGGTGTAAGGTCTCTGAAAATGCTTAGAAAACTAAGAGTTGGGGTTCTTATTAGTGGGAAATAATAACATCAACCCTTTTCTCATAGCCTCCTCCATGGAAAGGGCATGGAAGGGAACCTAGGGCATCCTAGAATTTACGCCAGCAGAGTTTTAGCTCCAACAGGCCTTACCAATGCAGAGAGGTGTTGTATATGGACCTGGTCATGGACAGACACATGTGTGTTTGTCATCTGGGTAAGTGGAGAGACACTCACTCAAATCACCAGGCATAGTGATCACCCTGGGTTCTTGAAGTTCTAGAGGTTCTATGGCAGCTGAGCAAAAGCTCTGGCATGTTCTGCCAAACTTTAAATGTGGAATGAACAAAGATAGTGCCTGTCATCCAAGGAATGTTGTTGTTGTTGAAGTCTATGACCAATAGGCTGTGACCTAGGTGGTGAATTCTGGTACAATGGCCACCCATTAAACAGCTCATGAAGTCTGCCTACAAAGATATGCAATAATAATAATAAATAATAGTAACAAAGAGCAAGGACTACCATTCACATAGTGCTTTAGGATTTGCAGAGCATTTTACATACCTACATTGGAGCCTTGTAACAAGCCTGTGAGGGAGGTGTTGTTTTTACTGCCATTTTACAGATGAGGAAAGTGAGGCTAAGGAAAATTAAGAGGTTTGTCCAGAGTCACACAGCTTATGTGACTCTGGGGCAGGATTTGTATTCCAATCTTACTCAGAACTCAAGTGTAGGGGCTGTTCCTTTCATAGTTCAAGGTTCAAGAATGTATTTACAATGATCAAATCTCAGATCTCTAAAGTTAAGAATAAATAAAATAAGAGCCAGCATTTTTATATCCCTTTAATATTTGCAAAGTGTTTTACAACTGTTAAATGTTAACAAATGATAATTCATCTGATCCTTACAACAACTCTGTGAGATAGGTGCTATTGTTATTCCCATTATACAGATGAGGGAATGGAGGTCCAGAGAGGGGGAGGGACTTGCCCAGATCACACAGCTAATCAGTTTCTAAATCAGAATTTGAGCCCAGATCTTCCTGACTCCAAGTCCCGAGCTTTATCCCTGGCCCACCTAGCTGCCTTCTTAGAACAGAGGAAGCTGTTTTCTATGTGATGGGCCCTCAGAGACCTTAGGGAAGTCTCTCTGTCACCAGATACCTCCCCCCACTCACTGCCTGATGCCTGAAGTTACACCATCAGAGCCTAAGCCTTATAGTTTCAGGCTTAGATACACCCTCTTTCTCTTGGTCTCTGCATTTGGGTGGTGCCCAGAAGCCCACTGATAGAAGGGCACTTTGCTATGATTGGTTGTGACTTGGGCTGCACTGGTATGGCCTTCCTGAACCCAGGATCACCTCTCCACCAAGAGGCGGCACCGGCAGAGGCAAATGCCAATAAAATGCATGAGAAAATGCTTGGGAAATGGATCTTCCTCTACCTAGAAGTTTTTGAAATCAGGAGGAATCCTGGTTTGGAGGGGGACACCCCACTTTCGCCTGGATGTGGGGTAAGACTGGAGAAGTCAGCGTGCAGATTTCCTTCCAAGGACGGCTGCCTATCGTTCCGAAGTACTTTTCTAAATGTTGGCATCGTGCCCTCTCAAGGGCTGCTGAAGAGAAAACAGCAATTAAAGCGTTGTCATCCAACTTGTTCAGGCCATTAACTTGTTCAATTTTGCATATAAAATCCACGAGTATATTTAATGTAGGCGCAGCACCTGGACAAGAGCTGTAAATGTAAATCAATACATAATGATATTCTCTCGGTTGTACATACTCTGATGGGGGAGGGGGGAGTGGGCTCGCTCTCTCTGCTCTCACCTCTCTGCTTCCTCTCCTTCTTTTCCTGGCCTTCTCTTCCTTCTCTTCTTCCCCTATTTAAAGCTAAGTGACCGGACAGGAATGAACCAGTACTAAGGGGTGAAGAATCCCTACTAATCTCCTTAGGAGCAGATGGCTTGCTTCTTGCCCTTTTATACTAAATCGCATTTATAATCAGGTTTACAAAGCATCAGTGATTCAGCACCGAGGAGTGGACAGAGATCCAGACTCGAAGTGAGGGAGGTGGGGGGCTCAAGCCTGACCTCTGACCCAAGATAGCTGTGGGACCCCGGACAACTCATTGTATCTCTCTGTGTTCTAGGACAGTGGGGTCAAACTCAAAGAGAAAGGAATCCCTATGGCTTCATATTGACTTAGAAAACCACAAATTAACATTATCTATGTTGTATTGTTTTGTTTTATTTATTTTGTTAAATATTTACCAATCACATTTTTTTAAAGGTAATCACGGTTAAATGACTTGCCCAGGGTCACACAACTCCTAAGTGTCTGATGCCAGATTTAAACTCAGGTCCTGTGCTCTAACCACTGCACCTAGTTGCATCACCAATTACATTTTAATCTCATTTCCCAAACTCCATGGGAGTTTGACCCCTTTGCTCTAGGAAACTCTCTAAAACTCTTAAGTTGCAGAGAAGGCCCCATCTCCATTGGTAGAGGGAGTTTCCTCACCTGGAAGTCCCCTATTCCAACTAGATCACACATTTGGGTCCTATTCCCTATTACAAAACATCTCCCACAAAAACAACCCAGGAGGTAGGTCCAAATACAATACACCTTTCTCAGATACCTCATTGTGCTTAACACTGTGCTAAGCACTAGGTGGTTCAGGATGATTAAACTTTTTATAAGCATGGACACTGAGTCCCAGCAAGGTAGTCTGGCATAGTGGAAAGAATGTTGCACTTAGGAGCCCAGGCTTTCAGGCTTGGCTCTGATACGTCATAAATGTGTGACTTTGGGCAAGTCACTCAATAATAATAACTCACTTTTCTGTGGCAGAGAGACAGCGTGACATAGTGGGAAAGCACTGGATTTGGAAACAGAGGACCTGTGTGCAAATCTTGACTCTTCTACTTACTACCTGTGTGTCCTTGAACAGTCAATCAACCAACCAACAAATATTTATTAAGCGCCTACTAGGTGCCATGCACCAAGCTAGATGCCAAGCAATACAAGTAGAAAGAATGAACCAATCACAACTGGGAAAGAGCATATATTCTAATAGTTGAGAAAATAATATGTAAATATATATGGTATAAAAATATACAAATATATTTATACATATACATATACATATACATATACATATATATATACATATACATATACATATACATATACATATACATATACATATACATATACATATACATATACATATACATATACATATACATATACATATACATATACCACAAATACAAAGTGAATAAATATAAATGTGTACAAAGTATTAACTATAAAGTAGCTTGGGAGGAAGGGCACCAGCTATTGGGGAAACCAATGCAAAAGATGATGCTTAAGCAACTTGAGGAAGATAGGAACTCTATGAGACAGAAACTAGGAGAGAGTGTGTGCCAGGCATGGGGCATGGGCTACTTTAAAAACTCAGAGATGGGAAGTGGAATGCCATACGTGAAGGGTAGAGGGAAGGCCATTATCGCTGGATTGCAGAGTGCAGAGGGGTAGAAAGAAAGGTTGGGGTTTGAAAAGCTAAACAGAAGAGCTCATATGTCATCCCAGAGGCAGTCAGAAGTCGGTGAAGTTGACTGAAGAGAGTAGTACATGGTCGGATCTTCTATTAAGGAGAATCACATTGGCACTAGGGTGTAGGATGGTCTAGAGTGGGGTAATTAAACCAATTAGAAGGTTGTTGGCATAATCAAATAGAGGGATGATTAGGGCTGGTGGTAGGTGTATAAGTGGAGAGAAGAAGTGGGTGTGCAAGAGATGTTGTGAAGATAGAAACAGCAAGGCATGACAACTGATTAGTTATTAGCAGGGTGAGGGAGGGTAGAGATTCCAGAATAATAGAGAGGTTTGGAATCTGTGAGACTGGTACACATGGTACCATAGGAGGTCTCTTCTGTCAAAGGTACCACAAAGTAACACGTGGTGGTACCTTGGACAGAAATAGGCAAGTTTAGAAGAAAGGATGACTGGGAGCCATAGAAGGGTCAAGCCCTTTAACCCCTTTGGGCCTCTGTTATTCTCATTTGCGAAAGGAAAGGCTTGGCTAGATGAACTGAACTGGTCCCTTTCATCTACAAAGTTATGATCTCATGTCAATTCAGCATTTACAAAGTACTTTACATATATTATCTCATTTACTCCTCATGACAATCCTATTAAGGAAGTACTACTCTTGTTCCCATTATATGGATGAGGAATTTGAAGTTCCGAGACATGACCAGGGTCACTCAGTGTCTGAGGTGAGATTCAAACCCAGGTCTTTCTGATTCCCAGGCTCCAGAGCTTTATACACTATGCCATACTACCTCCTATAATCCCTCCAGTTCTCAGCTTCCTCACCTGTAAAATGGATATCTCACTTGGGTGTATAGAAGAAACTACTCTGTAGGACTTAAAAGCCTATGGAAATGGTAGTTATTTTTAAATGACTTGCTGGCACTCTCATAGGTGGTCAGCAGGGGCTGGCCAGAGCTCCCCATTATAGGTCCAATGCTCATTTTATTGTGCCTCTTTCTTCCCCCCAAGGGCCAAGTGCCCTGGATGTTTTAGGCATTCAGTTTCCCTTTACTGAATCTCAGAAGAAAGAGATTTCAGTTCTGTTAGAGTTTCATTTCTTCTGACACGTGGCTTCATTTCAATTATTTATAATAACACTGGAGAGTGTACTAATAAATGTGCCATCGAGAATGTAACAACAGGCTCAGTGTTTTCTGAGAGTAGATACATGGGCTAGTTCTCAGCAATTAAACCTTGGGAGAAGAGGAGGAGGAAGGGCTGGGCAGAGTAAATGAAGTGGGAAATAGCCATGCTCTCATCCTAGGATTTTTACATTCATGAGAAACAAGTTTAAAATCACTGCCTCTCAAAGAGGGAAGGTGCTTTAAAACATAGAAGGCAATATAGGGGTTTGCAGCTGCAAGGGAGGTGAGAATTCACTTTAACTCAACAGTGTACTCAGTGTCTACTCCACTGCCCCACCTCTGACACCTATTGACTGTGTGGCCCTGAGCAATTCATTTCTGTTATCTAATAACATGATTTGCAGAGAAGGTGCCAAACAGCATTGGTACAAGGAATTTCCTCACCTGGGAATTCCCTATATCAATGAAATCACAGGTCCAATTTCTATCCTGCTTTACTAGAAACTTGAGATTTCAGTAGTGACTGATTTTTCATGACCCCATTTGGGGTTTTCTTGGCAAAGATACTGGAGTGGTTTGCCATTTCTTTTTCCAGCTCATTTTACAGGTGAGGAAATGAGGCAAACAAGGTTCAGTGACTTGTCTTGGGGTCCCACAGCTCGAAGTATCTGAGGCCAGATTTGAACTTAGGAAGATGAGTCTTCCTGACTCTAGGCCCAGTACTCTGTTCACTGTGCCACCTAGCTGCCCCACCCATAGGTTGGGGGAATGGCTAAACAAATTGAGGCACGTGAATGTGATGAAATAGAATTGTACTGAAGGAAATAATGAATGTGATTAATATAGAGAACGGAGGCATATTAACTAATACAATGTGAAATAAGCGGAACTAATGAAACAATACACTCAGTAACTGTATCAGTATAGGTGGAATGAACAATAAAAATCAAATCTGAATGCTTATAGTTATTAAACTTGAGCCAAAAGAAGAGATATGAGTACACCTCCTCCCTGTTTTGCTAAAGTGGGGGACTATGGGAGTGTAACATAACATACAATGTCAAACTTGGTTGATATGTTGGTTTGTTTTCTTTCCCCCCACACCTTTTTTTTTTAAATAAGGGGTAACTTTCTGGGTCAAGTGATGGAGAATATAGTGGGAAACATAAGGGTCATAAAGATAAGATATATACATAGATTTTTTTAGACTTCTTTTTGATGCCTCCTTATAGCATCAAGAATATCTTGCTCTCTGGGCAGCTAGGTGGCACAGTGGATAGAGCTCCAGCCTTGAAGTCAGGAAGACCTGAGTTCAAATGTGGCCTCAGACACTTGACACCTACTAGCTGTGTGACCCTGGGCAAGTCACTTAAGTACGATTGCCTCACCAAAAAAAAAAAAAAAGAATATATTGGTCTCTTGAGGACTGGGCCAGTAAAACATAAGCTTTAGCATGTCCTGCTGAGCTGGAAAGACCCTGAGTCTTGACTCAGTTATGCTTGTTGCCTAAGGGACAGCTTAGCTAACCGTGCAGAGGCTTATCACCAAAGATGGCCGCCTGGTCATAATTTCTTTCAGACATAAAGATTAATGAGAGTCGTCTATTAAGGAGTGAAAGAGTGGCTACCTACATCAGTGGAGGGAGCATACTCATTGATGAAGTCACAAATCCTGGAATCACTGAAATACGCATTTTAACAAGGCTGAGTAACAGACAAAGCAGGGATTCACTCCCTTACAAATGCCATCTTCTCCACCAACTGGACCTCAAGATAGCATTAAGTTTTGAATCTTTATAGAAAGAAATACATATTTCCTAGAGAAGAAATAGTAAATTCTCCCTCCAGTTCCCTCAAGACACAGTTCCTCTTGGGAAGGAGTCTGCCAGGGTCAGGGGTCTCAGTAAAGGACAGGAGAGATCATACTGCCTCTCCCAGGACAGCACTTCAGTTTGCCCTCATATTCTCTTCAGCATCCTACCTTTCCTTTCTCCCTAGAAGTAAGCCCACAGACTGCATAACAATTGCTGATGTCTCCCATACACACACAGAAATCTTCAATACAACATTGATAGTTTATCTGTTTCTTGCCCTGTTTTATGTAGAACTCTCCTTAGTTCAACAAGTTTAATCTGAGACCAAGGTTGGAACTCAGCCAGAGACCTAAATGAGGGTTCATTCTATGGCCAAGATGAGGATTGTTTAGGGTCTGAGTTGCATCTCTGACAGGGAACTCAGAGTCTAGGTGTGTGTCAGAACTCAATCTGGAATTCAACCCTACCTAGAATATTGGAGGTGTTGAAAATGCAGCCTGGAGAAGAGTGGATGCAGGAGTGCCATGATGATTACCTTTAAATTCTGACCTTTTCTTTGTTCTTTTCTCTACTCTACAATCCCTTCCAGCTCTGACATTCTACGCTCCTCCGTGCTTAAGGCCCCTTCCAGCTCTAAATCCTATAATCCTATTTCCAGTAGGCCAGTCATGTAGGCCTGTCTTGTAACACACTGTGCCCATCTCTGGGAAGCATACCCTAAGCCCCTGCTCAGTTACATGTCATTTGTCTGCAGTCAACACTGGGAACATATTTATTCCTTTAGCTCGTGAGCCTACCTTGGTAGAGATTTATTGAAAAATGTTTGGGAACAAAAGCGTTTAGTGAAACTTTAATTGGGACTGGATCTGGGGTGGGGGGTGAATGTTGCCTTGGATATAAACCCCACCACCACCACTACCACCAGCCATCAGGGCAGCAATGATGAGAGATAGACAGAATTTCACAATTTGGAAGCAGATTTCATGTTTTTGTCATACCTCAAGTTCCAAAGATAATAGAATTTATTCATAGAATTTACACTCCAGTGGTGTAAATAAATGGTGCTGTGTTGTAAATATAGAATCACACAAAATCCAGAGCTGGAGACCAGGCAATAATTCAGGTAAGGGTTTTCTTCACATCATAAATCAAAGGAACGGCAGTTGTCCCCAAAGATGGGATGGTAGCCTCTGGTAATAGATCAGTATGTGGCGATTTTGTAGAAAACTTTAAAATAACAGCCTGGGAAAAGCATCTATCTTAGTTTATTTGGAGTGTGGTATGGCTAGTATGGGTAGCTCAAAAAGTCCTTGTCCTTTTTTTGTTCTTCCTTCCACCCTCCAGGGCCTCATAGATTGTGTCTAATCTCTCTACCACATGACATCCCTTCAGAAATTTTATAGCATCACAGACTCTGTCTGGGATGGATAAAGTGCAGAATCTATCTAATCAACGGTCCCTCTCTACTGCACTGTCCCTATCAAAAGGTCATGCAGTCTCTATTTGGAGACCTATGGTGATGGAGAACCCACCTGAGACAGCCTCTTGAGGCAACCTTCCCATTTGGATGGCTCTCGCAGGTAGGAAGCTAACAATGTGTATTTACCTTATGTTTAGCCAGAACCAGCCTCCCTAATTCTCACTCTGGCATTGCCCCTTTTTCTGTTCTCTAGGGTCAAAGAGAACCAGACAAAACCCTTTTGAATATGATAGTCTTTCAAGTGCTGGAAGCCATATCTTGTCTTCCCCTAAATCTTCTCTTCTCAAGGTAAAATCAAACAAGAGACCCCATGGCAAGGTTTCAAGTATTCTCTCCTTTGAGATCACTCTTGGTAAAAGATCTAGCCCTAGAATTTAGGCTTTGTTCAAGCAAGATAGGTTCCCAAAGAGCCCATCTCCTCTATTCCAGAGGAGCTGTCCTTGGTCCCAGTCAGTCAGTCAATCAACATCTATTAAGTACTTAGTATGTGCCAGGCTTACTATGTGCCGGTCCTTTTACCTTTCATCTTTCATCGTTTCTTAATAATAATATTTCATATTATTCATATTCAATCATAATAATAACTCCTATTCCTGTAGCCCATTTCTGTTCTAAGTGTTTTTCTCATAACAGCCCCATGAGGTTAAGGAACACTAAACAATAGTATTCCCATTTTATAGATAAGAAAACTGAAGCCCAGAGATGGTAAATCAGTGGCCCAGGTTTTTATAGCCAGTAAAGTTAAAGCCCAAACTCAAATTCCTTGACTTCTGTCTCAAAACTCAGGGCTTAGCTTTTGACCCATGGCCTGAGACCCCAAGCTCCCTAAAGGTGAGGGCAGTTGGAGGCTCCCTTTTATTAAGGGGATTTGTTCTGTGGAGTTTGCATTCAGTCAAAGGGCCACACTTGAGGACCTAGAGGGTCACATGTGGCCTCAAGGCCACAGGTTCTCCACCCCTGCAACCTATCTTGGTCCCTCAGCTTGCCTAGCTCCCTGGACTCAAAGAAGAGCTACAATGGTCCCTAATTACTTTCTTCTGCTTGGTCCCCACTCACTCTTTCTTTTAGTATATCCAATTTACCTGAAGTTCAAACAAGGATATTTACTGATGTAGAGAACCATGAAACATGCATATGTTCTGGTCCTTTCCAGGGGATCACATGTACTCTAGACCATTGCTAAAGGACATGAATTTCTAGTGGTTTTTGGTTGGGCCCTTGCTCCCCACGATGGAGGATGGCTAAGGCAGCATCATAGGGGATTGGTAATTGAGCTAGGAAGAGTCACCCACTATATGGGCTATACAGAGAAAAAAGTGGTGGATTCTGGTCCATCCCAAGATGTCTTCTTTCTTTCAAACAATGACAGCCTCATCTAGTGGGTGGATCCTCTATGGAGGGAATCATTGAAAATTATGGAGATGAATCACACAGGAGAAGACAGCATGGAATGGTTTATATAGGCACTAGTGGAGAATATATCCACTATGATTAGACCTTGAAGGATCTAGAGAAGAATCAAGATATTTACTTGAATGTTTAAGTGTAACCACTCCCCATCCCTCACCCCTTGCTTCTGGTGGACTGTGTGAGAGCTGGGGTGGTGGTGGTGGTGGTGGGGAGTGATTACTACCTATCTCTGGTGGATACCACTACTGTTACAATTTACGAGCATTTGGCTTTGACTGTGAGGGAATTAGGACAGCAATTGATTAATTGTGGGAATTGAGTGAACCTTACTGATTCCATTTTGTGACTCAATTCTAGAGTTAGCTCAGTTTCCTTTCTATTTAGTTATGGGTCCAGTCCAGCTTCTGTGTTGTGAGAAAACCTTATTCAATTACGAGAATTGTGAGAAAACCTAATTGCATTATTTGAACCTAGCCCTGCATGGCTGGGAGGCTGGACCACCCCACCTGCTGTTTACCGACCCTTAACTAAGGACCTATGTTATGCTGACCAGAAACCTGGCCAGATTTGAAGAGTGATACAAGGAGTTTTCTCACAATTATATATCTCAAGCAACCTGTATGTCTTATCTGAAAACTGGACCCCATATTTGTCAATCAGTTATTGTTTCCATGTTCCTTTGATTGAGGGGAGAGGGACACCTCTTTTCCTGATTTCAGGAAATTGTTTGCTCTCCCCCTTCCAACTTGGAAAATCCCTAGTATTTCATACAATTAGAAATCAGATTACCTAATTTTGTATTCTGGTTAATTGTTTTCTTTTAATTGGTCTAATTTGATTAATCATTTTTAATGCACAAAAGCCTGTCTCTCCCTGAATTTGGGGTCCAGTGTCAAAGCTAAGGGTCCTGGTCCGAAATTGTTAAGCAATGGGCATGCACCACTTAATAAATCAATATGCTCAGAAGCTAAAACTTCTGTTTCTTCAGTCATCTCATCTTTCACCCACCACAAATGGCAGTGGAACCTCTGGATCTCTCTAACTCAACAGATCACCCAGATACTTCCATTCCAGAATGCTGCTTTGCTGAAAATCGGGAAGAGCAAACAGGAGACAGAGGCAACCAGGTCTCATATCTACTGCAGTTAGATAGGAAACAAAGTAGGCTCCTTTTCACAAGCCCGGTCTCAGGGAGGCAGTTCAAAGTAACACTTCCCTTTATAAGCCAAGAAGCAGGGAGACAGAGAAAGAAGAGGTGTGTTGCCCTTTTTGTGGATCCACCAATTTCTGGCTCAGCAATCCCTGAATCATCAGTTCTCCTGGTTTTATAGCCAATTAGAGCATAAGATTTTTTTTGTGCTTTGTGTGTGTGTGGTTTTGCTTTTTTTTTTTTTTTTTTTTTAGGCAATTGGGGTTAAGTGACTTGCCCAGGGTCACACAACTAATAAGTGTGAAGTGTTTGGTCTGAGGCCAGATTTGAACTCAGGTCCACCTGACTTCAGGGCTGATGCTCTAACTACTTTGCCACCTAGCTGCCCCCATAATATTTCTTTTTGGCCATGTCACACTACCAGCCCCTCATTCATACATGGTTGGAAATAGGCCTATCACAAACTTCCATGTGGTTGCTTAGATGAAGCCAGGCAAAGAACATCTGTATTGCCTTTAAGGCATGGTCTCCATAGCACAGTCTACCTATCCTATTTGATAATCAGTCCATACAATCAAATAGTATAGTTATAGGGAGCTGTGTGACACTGGGCAAGTCACTTAACAGTATTTGCCTCAGTTTCCTCATCTATAAAATGAGCTGGAGAAGGAAATGGCAAATCACTACAGGATCTTTGCTGAGAAAACTCCAAATGGGGTCATAAAGATTTAGATATAACTGAAGCAACTGAACAACAACAAAAAGGGACAGATAGATCAGCAAACCTCAGGAGAGTCAGGATTATCTGAACGAGGACCATAGTAATGAATGCTGGGCCAGGTGAAACTAATAAAACGGTTACACATGTGACCAATCTCTCTGTCTGAAATCATTTATTAAACAACTACTGTGTGCAAGACATTGTACTGATCCCTAAGGATATAGAAAAAGGCAAAAACACAGTCCTTCCTCTCAAGAAGCTTACATTCTAGTACAGGAGACAATATACATAGAAGACGTATGTAAATAGAAAATAAATCTCAGAGGGAAGGCACAATTAGTGGAGGGGACTGGAAAGGAAAGACTGGGAAAGACATCCTTCATAAAGAGGAGTTACAGCTGCATCTTAAGGGAAGCCAGAAAGCAGAGGTGAGAAGGGAGGACATTCTAGGTGTGAGGGACAGCCAGTGAGAAGGAATGGAATTGGAAGGTAGCTGTCTTGTTCACGGGACAGAAGTCCAGTGCTGCTCGGTCATAAGTACGTGGGATGGATGGAGTAAGAAGAAAGAAGACTGAGAGGTAGGCGGGAGCCAGGATATGTAGGGTTTTAAATGTCAAACACAGAGGGTTTTTGTTTTGTTTGGTTTTCTTTTAATCTTTTAGGCAATGGGGAACCACTGGAATCTGAGTAAAGAGGTGACATGCTTTGGAAAATCATTCAGGTTACTGAGTGGAGGCTGGATTGGAGGGGGGAAAGTTGAGGCAGGGAGACCATTTAAAAAGCTATTAGAATAGTCCAGGCAAGAGTGAAAAAGACTTGACCTAAAGGGTTGAGGGATATGTGGGATTAGTGAAGGTGAGGATTTGAACCTGTGAGACTGTAAAAACGGTAGTGACCCCAGCAGTAATTAAGAAGTTCAGAAGCTGGGAGAGTTGGTGGGGGGAGCAAAAAATGAATTCTGTATTGGACATGTTGACTCTGAGATTCCTATGGTATATTTAGTTCAAAATGTCCAAAAGGCAGTTGGGGTAATGAGATTGTAGCACAGGTGCTAAACTAGCGATAGATGTACAAATTTGGGAACCATCTCCCTAGGGATGATAATTAAATACATTGAAGTTGATGAGATCACCAAGTGAGATTTGTTGTGCAGTGGTGTCTGACTCTTGGTGACCACGTGGATTTGTCTGTGCAGTTTTCTTGGCAAAAATATTGAGGTGTTTTGCTATTTCCTTCTCTGGTGTGTTCCTATTTTACATATGAAGAACTGAGGCAAATAAGGGTTAAGTGACTTACTCAGGGTCACATAGCTAGCAGGTGTCTGAAGCCAGTTTTAAACTCAGGTGTTCCAGATTCCAGGTCTAACACTCAATTCACTGAACGGTGCACCTAGCCCAAGCCAGATACTATAAAGTAAAAAGAAAAGGGCTCAGGACAGAGCCTTGGGACATGCCCCTAGTTAGTGTGTATGATGAAGAACTAGCAAAGGAGACTGAGAGATAGGGGAACCAGGAAAGAACAGTGCCATGAAAACCTAAAGAGAAAAGGAGGTCCAGAAGAGACAGTGATTGACAGTCAAGTGTTGCAAAGAGGACAAGAAAGACTAAGATTGAGAAACGGGTATTAGGTTTGGCTCTTAAGAGATCATTAGTAACTTTGGAGAGAATAGTCTTAGTTGAAAGATGCGATCAGAAGCCAGGGAGGGTTTAGGAGAGAGGAGAGGAGAGGGAGTGGAAGCACAGAATGTAGATGGCTTTCTCAAGGAGTTCAGCTAAGAAGGAGAGGCATAGCAAGTGCATGGGATGACGACCTGGGCAAGGACAGAGGAGTAGAGATATTCTGAACTTGGTTGTTACTGGTCAGTCGTTTTTCACTCATGCCCAGCTCTTTGTGACCCCATTTGGGGTTTTCTTGGCAAAGATACTGGAGCGGTTTGCCATGTCCTTCTCCAGCTCATTTTACAGATGAGGAAACTGAGGCAAACAAGGTGAAGTAACTTGCCCAGGGACACCCAGCTAAGTGAGTGTCCGAGGCCAGATTTGAACTCAGGAAGATGAATCTTCCTGACTCAAGGCCCAGCCTTCTATCTACCACCCCACCTTAGCTGCCATTCTGAACTTTAGTGATCATCTAGTCTAACTCCCTTCATTTCACAGATAGAGAAACTGAGGTTCAAAAACATTAAATAAATTTTCCAAGGTCACACGTCTATTAAGGAGGAGAGCCAAAACATGAACCCAAATCTGCTGACTCCCAAAGTGGTGGCCTTTAACTAATTCATGCTGCTTCTCTGAACACATTCCAGCTTTTCAATGACCTTCCTAAAAAAAAAATACAATATGCGGAGCTGAACACAGTGTTCCAAATGTGATCTCCCCAGGGCAGAGAATAGCTAGACCATCCTCTTTCTCATTCAGGACTACATGCCTCTATTCATGCAGCCTGAGGTTGCATTAGTGGATTGCAAGCTTTTTAGCCCTTTGCAAGATCAATATAAGTCAATAATGCAATATGGCAGGCAAAAAAGCTAATGTGACTGACCTTAAGCTACATTAAGAGAAGTGGCAGCCCCAGGACTGGGAAGGGAATAATTTCACTGTCCTCTGCCCTGCTCAGGCAAGAACTGGTCGAACTATGTTCACATCTGGTGCCGTGTTTTAGCTAGAGTGTACACTGAGGAAGGTTAACAGGAGAGGGAAGAGCCTTTAGGTCTTACCATAAGAGGATCTAGTGAAAGAACTGAGAATCTTTAGCCTGAAAAAAAAGGCATAACAAGACATGTGTCCCACACGATAATTGTCTTCAATTATTTGAAGGATTGCCATATGAAATAGTGTTTAAACCTGTTCCTTTTAACCTTAAAGTCATTCAGACATTTTTTCAGTTGTGTCTGACTCTTCATCAAAAAAAAAAATGGAGGTTTTCTTGGCAGAGAGACTGTAGTGGTTTGCCATGTCCTTCTCCAGCTCATTTTACAGATGAGGAAACTGAGGCAAACAGGGTTAAGTGACTTGCCCAGGGTCACACAGCTAGTACATGTCTGAGGCTGGATTTGACCTCAAGGAGATGAATCTTCATGACTCTAGGCCCAAGCTCTATCCACTGCACCACCCAGCCAGCCTTAGAGGGCTGAAAGCAAAGAAATCACATAGGAGCAGAGATTTAGAGTCCAAAGGAACTCTAAAGGTCATCTAACCCATCCCTCTCATTTTACAGATGAGGAAAGTGAGGCACAGAGTGATTAAATGACTTAACCCTAGCTTACAGACCCCGTTACCCAAGGTTAAGTTACAGAACTGGGATTTAAACCCAGGTCATCTGACTCCAAGCCCCTCATTCTTTCCATTAGGCCACAAGACTGCTCAGAGAAGCACATATTGGTTCAATGCACCCTTAATTTAACAATGAAGAGTATCCAAAAGTGGCATAGTCTGCCTTGGGAGTTAGTGGATTACCCTGGACTAGTGGTCTTTCTGGCTGTGCTGTAGATAACATTCCAGTTTAAGTATGGATTGGACTAGCAGTCCTTTGCGGTCACTTCTAATTCTAAATGCCTATGATTATGGGGGGGTTTTTGTTTGCTTGGGATTTTTTGGGGGAGGGGGCTACATTTTCATATTGTGAATGCATTGAGCTTATAGATTGCTAAAAACTCCAGGTCCCTTGTATGCAAACGTAGCTAGCAACTAGGTGTCATGATAAATAGAGTGCTGGTCCTGGAGTCAGGAAATCTTGAATTCAAATTTGGCCTCATTCATGAGCTGTGTGACCCAGGTCAACTCACTTACCCTCATCGTGCCTCAGTTTCCTCAACTGTAAAATGAGGATAATCATAGCACCTACGTCCCAGGGTTGTTACGAGGATCAAATAAGGTAATATTTGTGAAGTGCTAAGTGCAATAGTAAGTATTTAGCCTGGCATATGGTAGGTGCTTGGTAAATGCTTGTTTCCTTTCCTTCCTTCTATATCTAACTCTTCTTGTACTTACGCACTTGAATTTGGGAATCTATGTGTAGCACTTGACTTTTTTTACTATAAAATCTCATTAAATCCTCTCCTCTCCTCATTTCACATCTACTAAGCTACTTTCTCCCATCATTTCCTCCTCTAGCCCATTCCACATAATGAGGTAGCCCTTCTTCTTGCTGAGGTTAACCCTTTATTTGTTCAAATGATCTCATTCCATCCCAACTTCTTCAGCAGATCTCCTTTCTCTATTTTCCTCTCTTTTTCTCTTACCTTCAATCTCTCCTTCTCTACCGGCTGCTTCTCTTCTGCCTACAGATATGCCAATGTCTCCTCCGTCCTCAAAAAACTCTCACTTAATCTGTTCATCTCCACCAGCTATTGTTCCATATGCCACCTCCATTTTTCTGTTAAATACTTTGAGAAGACCGTCTACTAAAGGGCTTCGTCTTTCTTTCACAATCTTCCTGCTCTGCAGTCCGGCTTCTGACTTCACCATTCAACTGAAAATACTCTCTCCAAAGTTGCTAAAAATCCCTTAGTTGCCAAATTGAATGCCTTTTTCTCAATCCTCACCTTTCTTTGACTTCTCTGCAGCACTGTTGTCCATCCTCTCCTCCTTCATATTCTCTTCTCTCTAGGTGTTCAGGGCACTACTCTCTCCTCGTTCTCCTCTTATCTATCTGACCACTCCTTCTCAGTCTCCTTTGCTGGATCTTCATCTAGGTCATGCCACTAACTGTGAGTGTCCCACAGTGTGCCTTGTCTAGAGCCCTCTTCTCTCCTCTCTCTATATTATTACACTTGGTGATCTTATCAATTCTCTCGGATTCTATTATCTACTTGTCCAGCCCTAACCTCTACACTGACTTCCAGACTGGCTGCCAATCGGACATCTGCAACTGGATATCCCACAGACATCCTAAACTCAGCATGTCCCAAACTGAATTTATTATCTTCTCCCCAAAACTTTTCCATCTTCCTACTTTCCCTATTTTATAAAAGGTATCGCCACACTCCCAGTCACTCAGTCTCACAATCCTGGTGTCAGCCTCAATTTTTCACTATCTTTCACCTCCATATCGAACTTATTGCCCAAGTCTGATGATTTTACCTTCATAACGATTCTCACATATGCTCCCTTGTCTCCTCTGACTTTACCTCCACTCTGTTACTGGCTATCACCACCTTATACCCAGATGATTGCAATAATCTTGGGTTGGTCTCCATGATACAAGTCTCCAGTCCATCCTCCCCTTGGTTGTCAAAGTGATCATACAAAAGCCCAGGTCTGACCGTGTCACCCTCCTATTCAATAAACTCCGGTGGCTCCCAATCACTTTCAGGATCAAATACAAAATCCTCTAGCTTTTAAAGTCCTTCACACCCTGGCCCCCCTCTTAGACTTTCCAGTCTTCTTGTACCTTACAACTCCCTCCCCCCACCCCAGTATACATACATGCTCTTTGATCAGTGACACTGGTCTCTTTCCTATTCCTCACACAAAACACTCTACTTCATGGCTGGGAATCTTCACTGGCCATCCCCCATACCTGAAATGATCTCATTCCTGGCTTCCCTGGCTTCCTTCAAGTCCCAGCCAAAATCCCACCTTCTACAGGAAGCCTTTCTTGGTCCCCTTAGTCCTAATGTCTTCCTTCTGCTAATCATTTCAAGTTTGTCCTGCTTGTAGCTTGTTTATTCACATGTCATCTCTACTATTAGACTCTGAGCTTTTTGAGAACAGGAATTGTCTTTTACCTTCCTTGAGATTCCCGGCACTTAGCACAGTACAGATACTTAATAAATGTTTGTTTACTCACTGCCTGACCAAAATCACCTGTACTTAGTCCACCATAATGAAATGGGACTTATCATTTTCCTCCCCAATCTAGCCCTTTTCTCCAATTCTTTATAGCCTGTCTTATCCCCCAGTAACCTCCTCTAAAACAGTGACAACCTAAATCTCATTCTTAGATGGTATACCATGCTAGAAAAAAATATCCAGAGGCAGAATACAGGGGTTTGCAATGAAGCTCTACTAGCCAGGTGATCTTGGACAAGTTGACATCTTCTCTATGAGTATTAGTCTGCGCGTCTATAAAATGGGCACGATACCTTGCAGACTTGTTGTGAGGATCAGTTTGAGATAATGTTTGTAACCTGCTATGTAAATATCAACTACTATTACTCTAAGTCAAGGTGGCCTTCTCACTGTCCTTGTCCTGCCTGTTTCTGTTTATTTCTGTCTTACGGTCTTTGCTCATGCTGTTGATCATACATCCTTATTGCCCTCCCCATTTCTGTCCACGTTCCCATTGTCTTTCCATTATCATTTCCTTCAGGAAGTTTACCCTCACTACTCCTCGGTCCACCAATGAAACGACTATGAAACATCATAATCTTATGTGAATTCTCCATGGTGTAGTAGAGTAATAGAAAACAAAATGAACTTGGAGTTCATAGTTTCTAGGTTTGAGGACCAGCTTCAACATTAATTAGTGTATGACTTTAGAAAAGTCAATTCCATTCTTTGGGCCTCAGTTTCCCCTTATGTCAAATGAAGAAGTTGGGTTAAATGATTCCTCTCAGCTCTATATCCTATGACCATAGGTTTCGTGGGCTTCCAATGAACAGCTTCCATAAATAAAAATCTTAACATTCCCTTCAAGGGGATAGGGTGGTCTAGTGGAAATGTACTGGCATTAGGAGTTATAGAATCTGATTTCTACTTTGTTAATACCACAGATTCATGGTATAACTATGGGTGAGTTGTTTTTTTTCTGTTTAGCACTCAGTTTTTTCTCCTGTAAAATGGGAAGAATAATCTTCTCCCTGCCCCAGGTACAGGTCTGGTGTGAAGAGATAATAGGTAGGATAGGCTTGGGGAAAATTAGAAATGCCCCATCCATATTAAGAGATGATAATTATTTGGAAAACTGGCCCATCCTTTTAATCACTCAGTAAAAGTAAATAAAACCCCCCATGAAGTTCAGGAGGGAAAAATATTTCCATCGGGAAGGGTGAAAAACAGGAAGTTTTTTCATATGAAAACATTGGGAGAGGAAGACCTGATTCTGGGAGCATGGGCAGGAAGGAACCTGGCTGGACCCCTCCTGGGGTTTTCTTTTTCCATTTCTCTGTTTTCTGCCTGCCTGCCTGACTCCCTTCACTTGCCAACGCCTGAACAGTTTCTTTGTCTCTCATGCTGCCATTAGTCCATAACTGTCCCAGCCTAGATACTAATTTCTTTCTTCCCCTGACACTCCTAAAAACAGAGGTTGGACTTCAAAACAGCTTCCTCACATGCATTCAAAGGAAGACAATACAAATGTGCAGTTCTCAGAATTCTCGAGTTATAGAAAATAAACGTCTCATCAAATCTCCTCCCCCTTCTACCCCTCCTAGCCTCCATTAGCTCTGCCATAGGTTTTTGTGGCAGGACTGGTGTGTATGTTTTTCCCCAACCAAGTTGTCTGAACTGGACCTCCACCTGTGGTCAAACCATACTTCCTCCAGAGAAAGACTATCTGCACGTCCTCTCCCACCTGAGGTTTCAAACAAACTCATCCTTCAATATTTCCATCTTATATACTTAAAATCATGTAATGGCAGAGTAGGATGGGAACATAAAGTATCGGACTTACAGGGATCCTTACAGCATAGAACATGGAATGTCAGAACTGCATAAGAACTTAGAATCAGAACAAAGAATGCCAGAATTGGAAGGGGACTTAAAATATAAAATCTTAGTTAGAAGAGACTGTAAAGACTGTCTAGCCAACCTCCTCCCAATTAGTCCAACCCCCTCAATTTATAAATGAGAAAACTGAGGCTCAGAAGAGATAAGTGATTTGTCCAAGGACACATAAATAGTAAGTCCTGGAACTGGAATTTAAGACCAGTACCTCAAATTGCAAAGCCAACGCTTTGGAATATTGGAAACAATATACCACTCTGCTTCCTGGGTTCCTCTTTTGTTTTCCCCCAAACTAGGTACCTTTCATGACCCTCCCAGGTTGACCTAAGTTTTTCACATCAGTAAGGTTCTACCCATTTTGATAAGTCATAATACATCTCTTCCCCCTCTCCTATTAAGAAAAATTTCTAAGGTTTTCAGTACATCATGTCCGGTAATATACAGTCATAGAGTGACATGAAGGGTCCTAAAAGTCTTGATACAGTTTTAAGCTTTAATAGCTAAATTGTAAAGGGTTTCATACCAGCTAAATATCAATTATTGTTATGATTCTATGTTACTATATATGAGTGTGTCTGTGTATTCTTGGGTATGTATATGGTTTTATTTAAGTTAATCAAGCTTAACAACTTAGAAAGCATGGTTTTATCCATGATCTCATCTGATCCTCACAATGATACTGGGATTATGTGTATGTGTGTGTGTGCAGGTATTTTATTATTCGTATCATAATAGTTGAAGGAAGTTAGGCTCAGAGAACTTTAATGCATTCATTCATTCATTCATTCATTTAACAAGCATTTAATAAGTACCTATTATGTGTCAGATGCTGTTCTAGGCAAAGACAAAACAAAAACAAAACAAAAACTTCCCCTGTCCTCAAGGAGTTTACATTTTGGGAGATAGGAGTGGGAGTGGGGAGGAATAACATGTGTATATATGTATGTATACATGTGTATATACACACATATATTTACACCCATACATATATACGCACGTCCATATATATACATCTCTATATCTATGTACATATGTATGTGTGTATGTATGTATGTATGAAAGCACACAAAATATTTACACACATATATACACAGATATACTTACATTTATGCACACACATATATGCATATATACACACATATACATATATATATATATATACACATATGTATCTGTATGTATGTATATACAGCTACATCTACATGTATCAATGGAGAAGCTAGGTGGTGCAGTGGATAGAATGATGGCCCTGGAGTCAGGAAGACTCATTTCTCTGAATTCAAATCTGGCCTCAGACACTTACTAGCTGTAAGACCCTGGGCAAGTCACTTAACCCTGTTTGCCTCAGTTTCCTCAACTGTAAAATGAACTGGAGAAGGAAATGGCAAACCACTCCGATTTGTCAAGAAAACCCCAAATGGGATCACAAAGAGTTGGACATGACTGAAAAATGACTGAACAACAACAAAATACGAGTTAATACAGGAAACCTGTGGACTACTTCTCAGAATATTTTTTTTTAATTTACTAAATAAAATATTATGATTGCAAAGGAAAACAATTATATTGAAATGCAGTTATCAAAATATTTTTTCAATGAATTCATGGGCCCCTGATTAAGAATCCCTGGTCTAGGACCAATGAGAAAGCATACACATGGCAGAGCAGGATGGGAACATTAAAGCATCGGACTTATAGGGACCCTTACAGCATAGAACATGGAATGTCAGAACTGCTGCTGGGGAGACTGAAGCTAGTGGACCATATATATTCAGGAGTTCTGAGCTGCAGGGGGATTAAAGCTGATCAAGTGCATCTATTAAATCTGGCACCACATGGTAATCTCCTGGAAATAGAGGGCTACTGGGCTGCTTAAAGAGGGGTAAACTCACCTAGGTAGAAAAAAATGGAGCAAGTTTAAGCCTTTGCATTGATCACTAGTGAAATTAATCTTCTTAGGGGTTGTTGTACTTCCAGCCTGGGTGAGATGGAGAGAGACAGACAGACACAGAGTCAGAGAGAGATAGACAGATAGATAAAGAGACAGAGATGAGACAGAGATACAGAGGCAAAGACAGAGACAGACAGAGATAAGAGGAAGAAGGAAAGAAAGAAAGAAAGAAAGAAAGAAAGAAAGAAAGAAAGAAAGAAAGAAAGAAAGAAAGAAAGAAAGAAAGAAAGAAAGAAAAGAAAAGAAAGAAAAGAAAGAAGGAAGAAAGAAAGAAAGAAAGAAAGAAAGAAAGAAAGAAAGAAAGAAAAAAGAAGAAAGAAAGAAAGAAAGAAAAGAAAGAAAAAGAAAGAAAGAAAGAAAGAAAGAAGAAAGAAGGAGGAGGAAGGAAGAAGAAAAGAAAGAAAGAAAGAAAGAAAGAAAGAAAGAAAGAAAGAAAGAAAGAAAGAAAGAAGAGAAAGAAAGAAAGAGAAAAGCCACAGGTCCAAAGCGAGCTGTAAAAGGGGCTGGGAAGTCCAGCTAAGACCCTTTGTTATTGTTGTTGTTGTTACCATTACCATTTCATTTAATTTCAAAGAAGCATAGGTAGGATGATATAGACTTTCTACTTACAACCCCTTCCCCCACCCAAAGACCAGACGAAATCTTCCTGAATGAATGAGCAAATATCCTCTCTTTGAATAGAATATGGAAAATTGCAAACCAGATGCATTATAGAAAGCAATTATAGAAATGGAAGAATAAACTGAAATCCTATCTCGCCACTATAGGCAGGAAACAATGCTATGTCCTTGTCAGGGAACTAACTGCACATGATGTCAGAGAAAGGGCCCAGACATAAAAGAGAGGTCCAGAGAGGTCGTCTCAGAGGGATCTGGGGAGACTAGGCACAACAGAACTGCCTGTAGTCTTTTAGACAGTCTCCCAGCAGATGAACCCCTCCTCACATTATCTAAAGCGTGCTGTCTGCACTTCCATGTTGTCCCTATCACAGCCTACTTTAGAAAAACAGCTCATAGAAAAGCTTATTTCAAGGCTCAGCTCAGGAGACATACCTCCATGAACTATTTCCCAGTAGCCCCCACCTGTAAATGACACCTCCCTCCTCAGATTTCCCTCTGGTGTTTCCTCTGGAGCATGGTCCCCATCACATTCAACTTCTATCATACTGATTTGCGTGTAATGTAATATTCCCCAAGTAGATGGTCAGCTTCTTGGGGTCAGAGATTATGTTGTTTTCCATTTTTGTATCCCCAGGAAGAGCTTGATAAGTGTCTGCTGAATTGAATTAAATTCAAAAATGGTAAGTATCTACCAGGATTTAGAAGTTTGTCCTGCGGAAGAGATTAGTTTCGCTCTGCTTGGCTCCAGAGGGCAGAAATATTGTAGCCCCAAAGAGTGGAAGTGTGACAGAGGTAGATTTCTGTTCAGTAGAAGGAAACATTTCCTAACAGTGCTTGGAAAGTAGGATGGACTGTCTCAGGATGTAGGGGATTACCCCTCCCTGGCAATATTCAAGCAAAAGCTGGATGATCAGAGAAGATGTGGACCATAAAGAAAAGTATTCCTGTTCAGATATAGGTTGGACCAGTTCCTCCTAAGGTCTCTCTCAGCTTCTCCAAAGCAAATCCCATTTCAATAGCACCTCAACGTTTACATCCCCTGGGGATCTGAGGTGGTCCATTGCCAAAGACCTAGAAAGGGCTTTGAAGAAAAATTTGACAAACTAGTCAGTCAAGGTTAAAAGCAGGAGGATTTATGAGGTTTGACTAGAGACTTCCAGAGAAATAAGGCAGACAAGGACATAGACACACCCAGAAAGCAAGCCACAAGGGGTACGCGGCTTTCAGTCAGTCACAGGCAGGACCAGGACCTGTAGGAGGGTTAGGGGCTAGGGCAGGAAGATGGAATCCACAGTGGACCACAGAGAAGCTGCCCCCTGGATATAGCCAATCATCACACTAAGTTCTCACCTTAGCCTGTTGACAACACAGGAATCAGGGAGGGGAGCTCAGGGATCTAGAAAAGGATGAAGTATTTTATAGGTAGGGTCAGAGTCTCACTAGCGAGTTTCTCACCTCTGACATCACAAGGCAGGGAGGTGTCAATCATTGATTTTGCAAAGGAGAGAAATTCCTGAGATTCAACCTAATTTAGTGGCTAGAGAGCCAGCCTCCAAGCTAGGACAGCTAGCACTCACTTCCCACCTTTGACACATACTGGATGCGTGACTGGGCAAGTCACTTAACCACTTAATACTGTAAGCAATTCTCTAAGACTATAAGTAACACTGAAGATGCCAGCCAGCCTTGGTAGAGGGATTTCTCCATATCTATGAAATCTCAGGTCCTGTTCCTATCCCCATGAAAGTCCTTAGCAAAGGAGGTTTCTGGAAGATTCTAGATAATGGAAGGAGGTGCCAGAAGAGGAAGGTAGGGCTTGGACAAAGACAACCAGTCAGAGAGAGAATAGATTCCTCCCTTTCCCCAAAAAAATATTTTCCTCCAGACTACAATATTAGTGCTATAATGCAATTATGCCCATTTTACAGATGAGAAAACAAAAGTTCAGAAAGAAGGCTGATTTGTCCATGGTCACACAGCTAGCAAACTTTGTGTAATTCTGTTTTCCTGGGCTTTGATCCTAACTTAGGTTTCTTAGGCATTTTCACCTCAGAATGACCAACCTGTTACCTAGCGACAGGATTGTAGTGCTGTCAGAGGATGTGACAGATGCTGCTACTGGACCCCAAGGGCAGCAGTTTTAATATTCTGTCCCGAAATAAAGAATGTGCATTACATTTGTACCACATTTATTTTTTTTCAATTTTTTATTTCATTAAATGTTTCTTAATTGCACGTATAAATTTTTAACAATGATTTTTTTTTAAATTTTGAGTTCCAAATTCTCTCCCTCCCTACTGCCCTCTCCCCCTTCCTTGAGAAGGCAATCAATACATGAAGTGATACAAAATGTATTTCCATGTTAGCCATGTCGCACAAGAAAATATAAACAAAATCAAACAACAAAAATGAAGTAAAAAAAGAGCTTGTCAGTTCTCTCTCTGGAGGTAGATGGCATCTTCTATTACGGATCCTTTGGAACTGTCTCGGATCACTGTCTTGGTCAGAGTTGTTGAGTCATTCATTATGATATTGCAGTTATTGTGTACAGCACTCTCCCGGGTAGCACATTTCTTAATGAGCCATAGAGGAAAGTGTTCCTGGGCCCCCCACCCCTATGAATTCTTCCCTACCCTGATATTAGGCAGGGCTTCTATGTCTGGGGCACAGCTGGGTACTTGCTAGAGAGCCAAGCATCTGCTAGAAATAACTGCTATGAGTAGAGGCCACATGAACCATTACTGTTGAGATTTATAGTCTACACTTAGAGTAGCTCAATGGTTGCTTTCAGAAAGTGCTTGCTTCTAACATCATCACAAATTCCCCTTGTTGAAGGTGCATCGTTCTAAAATGGGCCATTTGTCTCCCAGGCTCAGCATGCACCCCTTCAAATGCTCCTGGGAAGCGTTTATTGAGCTATTGAGTGTTGTTTGGCCCCCCCAAAAATGCATAGAGTCTATATTGAAAAGTAGAGGTGGAAGTGCCAAGAAGTGTTCTAAGATGGGGAGACTGCTCTGTCCAAGGGTGTCATTATTTGGAGTACTCTAACAACATTCATACTCTTTCAGCATGGAGAAAGAACTGAGTGGAGTGTGCCAGGTCTGGCAGAGGCAATTGGGGTGAGCCTTTCTCTGGTCCAGACCAGCCTCGTTAATGGCAGCTTGGCAGTGTCCTGTCTCTCCACCTGGGTGAGGTGTCCAGGGTTTCTCCTACACCACGGGACCTTTTGCCTCCCATGTCTGAAATCTCTTTCATTGGTCTCTTACTACCAGCCGCAATCTTTGCCCTGGGTACTTTTTTGTGGAGCTTCCTCTGGGGGCCCCAAAACGGCTAGTCATGGCTCCTTTACAAAGAGACAGATCTCAACTAATTTGAAGGAAGTACTTCTTAACAATTAGAGTTGTCTAAAAGTGGGATAGATTGGTTTAATAGCTAGAAAATTCCCATCAGTGGAGGTCTTCAAGCAGAGGTAAGTATTATCCAGACCAGGCTAGAGCAGATTTAGATAGAGCCCTGGGCCTGAAATCAGGAAGACCTGAATTCAAGTCTGAACTCAGACGTTTACTAGCTGTATGACCCTGGGCAAGTCACTTAACCCAATTTGCCTCAGTTTCTTCACCTGTAAAATGAATTAGAGAAGGAAATAGCAAACCCCTTCAGTATCTTTGCCAAGAAAACCCCGTACGGGGTCAGGAAGAGTACGACACAAAACAACAGAAGACTCTGATGTGAGGGGCATTAAATATAGACTCAGCAGTTGACTGTCTGGGGTGTGACTGTATACATTCTAATGACCTAAACCTAGGCTGTAAATCACTATGAGATGAAAACTGTGCTTGTTGTGACTGAGCATTTCAATAGCCATTTTGGAAGGCTAGGAAACATAGAGCTTCCTTTAGAAAAGGGTAGCTGCCATGAGAATTAGTGAAAGAGGAGGAAAGGAGCAAGCATGTTTTAAGCACCACTTATAGGCAAGCATTTTACAAATATCTAATTTTCTAAAATTTTGTACTGTGCTAAGAGCTTCACAAATATTATTTCGTTTCTCATATTGCAACAACCCTAGGAAGCAGGTGCTATTGTTATCCCCATTTTATAGGTGAGGAAACTGAAGTAGAGGTTAAGTTAGTTGCCCTTGGTCACATAGCTAGTGTCTAAGAGTGGATTTGAACCCAGGTCCTCCTTATTCTATCTAGTGACAGAGCCTATGCTCTAGCCGTTCTACCACCTAGATGGTGATAAAGTTTTCTGGAAGGGTAAAACAACAACAACAACAACAATTCTCATTTTTATTCCCATTTCTATGTAAGGTTAAGGTTTCTGAAGCATTATTGTCCCCAGCACCTTGTGAGATATTTGGTCCAAAGATTTAAAACCCCCATTTTACAGAGAAGAAAACGGGGAAATAGAAAGGAAAAGTCACTTGCCTGAGATCACAGAGCTAGTAAAAGGGCTTAGAATTAATATTCAAATCAAGTTCTCAACTCCAAATCCTGAACTCTTTCTGTTGCCCCGGGTTGACATAAATAGGTAGTAGTTGCGGGTCAATTATATTCCTCAAAACAAGACTACATTCTAAAAAATTGCTACCTGATGGTTTGCATAACCTAAGGGCTAGATAATCCTGTTTCAAAGGCGTCCCACTACATTTTTTTTACTCTTAGCCTATGTACTAAATGACAGAGGCAGATGAGTATTGCATTCATTAATTAGGATCCTGTTCAGAGTTCTATTGCAAACAAATTCTCTTAAAGCAGACTCTACCTCATTGAGAACCATCTTTCTTGAGAGTATGGGTGGAGTGTGAGTTCCTGATGGGAAAATCTAAGACTGCAATTGACACACACAGAGGAGATTCCATGAAGATGCATTGAGATAAGATGTTCAAAAGCACTTAGTGGATTGAAAAGCTTTGTCTACTCATCAGGGATTCTTATTATCAATAAGCTCATCCAAAGAAGAGTGAACAGGATGGAGATGGGGGCCATTAAAAAAAAAACAATTGAAGGAACAGGGTTGTTTAACCTGGACAAGAGAAGGTTTGGGGAACCATGATGTCACATACTTGAAGAATGAACAATTAGGGATGAGCATAGAAGTGGTTGAAAGGTAGATTTTGGTTGAAAATAAAAGCAACTTTCTTATAATCAGCCCTCTCTGAAACTGGAATGAGCTTCTCTCATAAAGCAGTGAGTTCTTTGTAGGTGGAAGCATTCCAATAGAGGCTGAAGAGATGCTTGTAGAGGGTATTCTAGTTAGGGTTGGATTGGGTGCCCTAGCAGAGCCCTCCAAACCTAAGATCCTATAGTTATTGTTGAGGTTTTGGAAATAGACATCTTTGATATCTACCTCCAGTCATAAAAAGAACATAATATAATGTGGCATGAGGCTCTCAAGAACTGGAAGCCCTCCCACCCCAGCCCCATTTCCTCCTCCTCTACTGGTCTCTAGCTTTCCTCCCCACATTGGTAAGAAATGAGTCCATAGAATCATCTTAGAGGTCATATAGTTCAACCCCCTCATTTCATTAATGAAGGCACTGAAAACCAAAGAAGGGAGGTGATGTTTGTCCAAGGTTGCACTGGTAGTGAACAGCAGAGCTGAGTTTTGAATCTAGGTCTACTGGCTCCATATGCATTGCCCTTTCCTCTGCACCACCATTTTCTACAGGACATTGGACAGCACCTTCCCATGCCTTACCTCCTATTGCATTTCTTGCTGTTCCCCTCACTCTGTTCTTATCATTTACAACATAATGGTGGTATTCTAGGGAGGAAAAGATTCCTAAAACAGGGAGAAGGGTGGAGAAGGGAGGAGGAATACTGTCAACCAATCACTCAATATTTATTGATCTCTTACTCTGTGTCTAGCCCATTGCTATATATGAGTAGGAGAAAACCTGGGCCCTACTCTCCTTACCAATCCCCCCCTCCTTTTCACTTCTGTATATTGTCTTCTCCCATTAGATTGTAAGCTTTTTGAAGGCAGGGACTAGCTTTTTTTTTTGTATTTGTATACCCAATGCTTAGCACAGTGCCTGGCACATAGCAGGTGTTCAATAAATGTTCATGGACTGACTACTCTCAGAAATAATTAAGTAACTACCATGTGCCAGAACTGGGTATACAAATAGAAAAAAAGGAAGATAGTCCCTGCTTTCAAGGAGCTTATATTCAAGAGAAAATAAGCACGTGTGTGTATGTGTGTGTGTGTGTGTGTATGTGTATGTGTGTGTGTGTGTGTAGCATAAATAAGAAGAAAAGTACAAATATATACAAAGCAGTGAAATACAAGGAGGTTTGAGAGAATGTTCTGGGGGGTGTGGGGTGGTGGCGGCGAGGAATCAGTGAAGGTTTGATGCAGAAGATGGTGCTTGAGCTCTGTCTTAAAGCAAAGGGATTCTTGGAAGTGTTTTTATAAGAAAATTCCCAGTCCCAAGAAAAGTAGACCCAGGTCCTGCATTCAGAAAATTCACAGTGTGTGAGGTGAAGAGGAGGGGGTGATGGAGGAGAAACAGCCCTCACAGAGCCCCAAGTCTGAGCAGGATGGGGAGGAGGGACAAAGCTCTGCCCTGTCTGCAGACAGCTAAGAATTTGACCCACATACATGAAACAAGGAGATAAAAACACAAGACAGTATAAGACCAAAAGTTAGACTGAATAATACTGTTGCAGGAAGCCAGGGAAGGGAGGGCTTCGGGTAGACATGAACTGAGCCTGGATGAATGGGCAGTGGGGCTTCCTTTTTTTTTCCTGTCCTAATGTCAGTCCTTTGAGTGCCCAGACTAAACCCAAGAGCTGGTACACAAAGAAATATCTTCCTCTCTTCCCTCTCCTTTTCTCTCATTCCCTGTTCTTCTCTCCACTCCCATCAGAGACAGTGCCAGAAGAAATCTGATCATTTATAATTCTAGCTTCTCCATATTTCCTGGCCGTTTTCAACCCATGTCACAGCAGTCTGACCATCCTCTTCATCCTCCTCCCACCAGAACTTAGACCATTCCTCTGGAGCTCTGGCCTGTAACACAGGCACTTGTACAGCCATTTTCAAATCATGCCTCCCTCCCCACTCCACTCACCACTCCTTTCTACCCTATCTTTAAATTTTCTCTACCTGCATTAGAATGCTAATTCCTTGAGAACAAGGACTGGATGGCTTGTATTCGTATCCCCAGTGCTGAGCACAGTCCTTAGAACATATCGAACACTATAATTTCAAATCCAACCTCAGATACTAACTGTGTGACCCTGGGCAAGTCACTTAACCCATTTGTCTCAGTTTCCTCATCTGCAAAATGAGCTGGAGAAGGAAATGGCAAACCACTCCAGTATGTTTGCCAAGAAAACCCTAAATGGAATCACAAAGAGTTGTACATGACTAAAAAAATGACTAAACAAAAGTTTAATAAAGGTTTTTTCATTATCGTTCATTCTGTATACTTAGGCATAGAATCAATAGCCAAAATGAACCATAGAGACCATTTATGCAATCCAATGCCACCATTTTTTAAAATTAAAAAAAGCAAACCCGAGGCCTAAAAAGGAGAAAGGACTTGTCTGAGATCACATAGCTAGCAACAACTGGGATTTGTTACCAGGTAACTCAGTATCTCCAGGCTTCCCAAGGAGCTTCTGGCTTGTTATACCCTGCTCAGGTGTATCCTTAGCTAGGAAAAAGGGAAAAATAAGGCCAGTGCTGATGAACAAACATTTATTAAGAAATTAACATGTATTGTTATTGTTTGTCCTTCATTTTGAAGAGGAATAATGGCATCTCTAGGGTGATGTTTTGACTTATGTGTGAATAGAATTTAAGAACGCTATAGGAAGAGAAACAAGTTAATTACTTGGTCCCTCAAGGATCCCCAGGATCCTTGTACTACAACTTTTTCATTTGCCAGACGGAGAAACTGAGGTCTAGGGAAGTTAATTTGTCTAAGCCTAAAATATTTAGGTAAGCATGGTATGGCCAATAAGGAGCTGGTCTCAGAGCCAGGAAGAGCTGGGTTCAAGTCTCAGTTCTGACACATACTGGCTGTGTGACTCTGAGCACACCTATTAATCTCTCTACGCTTTAGGGAACTCTCTAGGACTGCAGCATGGAAGATGCTGATTTGCATTCCTCAAAAGAAGCTCCTTCTAGGAAGAAATTCACCACAAGTTAGGACCTTATCCTATCCCCTTTATACAATTAGCAACTGGAAGAGCAAGGACTCAGAATGGGGTCTTCTGACTTAGAATCACAGGAAAGGATCACCTGTCATCCAATTTGAGCCATACCTGAAAAAAAAAATGTATCCTACTCTATCTAGTGTCTGACATGTGATTATCTATCCTCTGAAGATCTCTGGGAGGGGAGACCTATCAGAACAGTCCATTTCACTTCTGCTTGGCCCTAATCTTCAGGGGCAGCTATGTGGCACAGTGGATAAGAGTGCCAGGTCTAGAGTCAGGAAGACTCATCTTCCTGAGTTCAAATATGGCATCAGGCATTTACTAGCTGTGTGATCCTGGACAAGTCACTTAATCTTTGTTTGCCTCAGTTTCCTCAAATGTAAAATGGGGATAATAATAGCACCTCATTATGTTATTTATATAATGATCAAATGAGATAATTTGTTTAAAGAAAAAAGAAAAAAATTTTAAAAAAGAAAGAAAAGAAAAATACTTAGCCTAGGGTGCTATATAAAATGCTCCTTCTCTTCCCTTCTCTTCCCTCTGAAGTCTCAACCAGCTAAGACTAACACATTGGGAATTATTGTTTTAGATTAAGTTGGAAAAAAATAGATTAAGCTGGAATGGTTTGTCTTCTAACAGTCTGTGATTTATGCCCTTCCTTGAGACCGTGTAGTACGTAGTAAGGAAGAGCACTGGGGTCGATACCGGAGTTTAAATCCCAGCTGTGATATTTATTAGTTATGTAAATACCCCCTTCCTTCATTCACTTCTCTGACCATCAGTTTCCTCCTCTGTAAAATGAGGGGATAAAAAATATTTCCACTTTCTAGGGCTGTTTCAGGGAAATCCATCGCAATTCCACAAACATATATTACATGCCAAGTACAAAGGCATTGTGTTTGGTGCTGGGGAAAGAAACAAAAACTGAAACTATCCCTGTGCCTCAAAGGGATTACATTCTAGGATATGGGTGGTACATATAGGCACATAAGTGAAAACAAAGCAATTAAACGTCGCCAGCAGGGAGGGACAGAGAATAGGAAAGAATTCTGTCAATCTTAAACACTATAGAAACTGTGAGATGCTATTATTACTCCCAGATCAAAAGAGAACAGACCTCTCCCTTCCTGTTTCTCTTCTTCCTCTGAATCATTGGTGCCCTGTACAATAATGTGGGCATTTATTTACTTTTTTTGTTTTAAAGCAGAACTGGAAATGTTGTCTCGGCAGCCCTGGAACAGTGTCTCTGAGCTTGGCTGTACCATTTTCACAGTTCCACCAGTTCCAAAAGCATTGCCAAGTCATTTAAATGCCTTAGCATCATGGACAGGGTAAATCTGTCATGATTTATGGGACACAGGCTGGTCAGGGTAACTGTTTGCCAAATGGCATTCCCATAACAGGGGCAAATGAAAAACATATTGCAGAAGAGAAAAGGATAAGAAAGGCTAGGTAAAGAGGCTGTGTGGCACAGAAAGAAAAATGCTGGATGATAAGGCATAGAATTTAGAACTAACAGAGACCTTAGAGGAAGAAAACAAGCATTTATTAAGTGCCTTCTATATGCCAAGCACCATGCTAAATATTTTGTGAATGTTATCTCTTTTGATTGATCCTCATAAAAAATGATCCTCATTTTATAATTGAGGAAACTGAGGCAGAGGTTAAATGACTTGCCCAGGTTCCCACAGCTAGTAAGTGACTGAGGTCAGATTTGAAATCAGATGTTCCTGATTCCAGTGCTCTGTTATCTAATGAACCATCAAGCTACCTAGAAGATCATTTTGTCCAACTCTCATTTTGCAGAAGAGAAAACCGATGTCCGTGGAATTGAAGTGACTTCGAGTTCATATTATATATATCAGAGTCAAGATTTGAACCCAGGTCCTCTGATTCCAATTTTTTTTGGCTATATATCATAATAGAGACCTGGTCCAGCCATTGACTCTACATCTAACCTTTAGCAAATCTTTGCTATGGGCCTCAATTTTCCCAGTTGCAAAGTGAAAAGATTTCGGTTGCTGATTTGTAAGAACTGTTCCCACTCCGATATTCTGTGATTCTGCCTACACATCAGGGAAAGAGAAAGGGAGAGGGAGAGAGAAAGGGAAAAGCAGCACCCATCTTCATCCTAGAAAGGGGACCTGTCCCCTCAGATCTGAAGGCTGGGGGGCCTCAGAGACTGTCAGCCTGCATAATCCCCTCAGTCCCTACCTATTGCTTAATGGGAGTTTATGATACCAGCAAGGGGACAATTACCACTATTCATCTTGTCTCTGGAAGATTATCAGCTTTTGGCTTTGGAATCACAAAACCTAATTTTCTGGAAACTGGGGAGGAGCAGAACAGTTATCTGCAAGCCTGTGTTTATTCAGTGATAGCTTTGTTTAAAGCCCAGGCCTCCGTCTGCATCTGCTGCTGCAGCTGGCCTCCCCACTCCTTAGCCTTTATCGGGCCACACACGGCAGCTGTAACATTTCATGGCGGCTCTGTGCGCGCGCGAGGAGTCATAGTCCACCAGTTTTATGGCCGTTCACTTGGAGTTGACTTCCACTGCCGGGAAGAAGGACAGCTGTTTTATACATACTTGGTGGGAACACCTGAAGGATTTTAGTGTTAATTAAGTTGGGAGGAACTGTTCTTAACAAGCATCTTTTTGAAAATGTCAAGCTGTTGTATCATGTTTCATTGCTATTATGGAAGCGGGGAATGAGCCAAATCTGCTACAAGTTGGTCACATCTCCTTGACCCTGCAGGCCTCGGAGAGGCTATGCTCCAGGGACCGCCTCTCTAGAGATCTCTCTGACAGACCCGGAGAGGGCAACAGGGCAGAGTTCTACCCCGTTCCATTTCATTCAACCCAACAAATATTTATTAGGCCCCATCTCTGACTGAGGTTTATGCTAGAGACACAAGGATGAAAAATGACACAGTCCCTGCCTACTATGAATTTGCGTTATATTACTAGTGATATGACTCATGAAGATAATTTTGTCAACTCTGTGATGAGTTTAAAGGGAAGAGATGGAATGCAGGGAAATCTGATGGGCAAACCTAGTATGAAACCTTCTACGAGTTCAGTTTTCCCAATTAAAAACTGAAGGGACTGGAATTAGCGATCCCTAAAGAGAGTTCCCATTGTCTGTGATTCTGGCTACATGATAGGGAAAGAGAAGGGGAGGTGGAGAGAGAGACAGAGAGAGACAGAGAGGGAGACAGAGAGAAGAAAAAGGGCCTGTCTCCTCAGATATGGAAGTTGGGATCTGGGAGTCCCCAAAGACTGTCAGCCTTCATAATCCCCTCAGTCCCTACCTATTTCCTAATAGGAGTTTATAAGTCCAGGGGATGATGGTAGCAAGATGGCTAGTAATGATGTAGAGAGACATTGTGAAGATTTAATTGGCAAGCGGTGTAATTTAGTGGATAGAAAGCTGGCCTGGGAGTGAGGAAGAGATGAATTCAAGCCCTGCTTCTGATACATACTGACCATATCACCCTGAACATGTCCCCTAACTATTCAGTGCACTAGGAAACTGTTTTTAACAGAATTTTATTTTTTCTAATTACACATAAAGACAACTTTTTAACATTTATTTTTTAAATTTTGAGTTCTAATTTTTCTGCCTTTCTCCTTCTCTCCCTCCCTTCCCCCTTCCTAAGAGGGTAAGTAATTTGATGTGGGCTATATATGTGCGATCATGTAAAACATATTTCCATGTTGTGAAAGGGAAAAAAAAAGCAGAACAAAAGGAAAAAAAACACACATAGAAAAGTGAAAATAGTATGCTTCAATCTGCATACAGATTCCATCAGTTCTTTCTCTAGATGTGTACGGCATTTTCCCTCATGAGTCTTTTGGAATTGTCTTGGATCATTGTATTGCTGAGAAGAGCAAAGTCATTCACAGTTGATCATCGCATAATGTTGCTATTACTGTGTACGCTGTTCTCCAGGTTCTGCTCACTCACTTTGCATCAGTTCATGTAAGTCATGTAAGTTTTTTCATGCAAGTCATTCCAAGTTTTTCAGAAATCTGCCTGCTAGCACAATAGTATTCCATTACATTCATATACCACAACTAATTCAGCTATTCCCCAGTGGATGGACATCTTCTCAATTTCCAATTCTTTGCCACCACAAAATGAGCTGCTATAAATAATTTTGTACATGTAGGTCCCCTTCTCTCTTTTATAATCTCTTTGGATACAGACCTGGTAGTAGTATTGCTGGGTCAAAAAGTATGCACAGTTTGATTGCCCTTTGGGCATAGTTCCAAACTGCTCTCCAGAATGGTTGGATCAGTTCACAACTTCACCAACAATAGATTAATGTCCCAATTTTCCCACATCCACTCCAACATTTATCATTTTAGGAAACTATTTAAGATTATAAATTGCAGAAAACATGTGGATCTGTATTGATAGAAGGAGTTTCTTCCATCAGGCGTTTTCTATACCAATGAAATCACAGAACCTGTTCCTATCTTCAGTAATTGGTAAGGCTTAGGACTTAGCAATTGTTAGATAGTATAGGAACGGATTGAACCCCAATAATCTATTGTTTGGAGGGATCAGTCATGAAAAGATCCCTGATTTGGCAACTAGCAAACCCATGTTCTAGTTGAAGATCTATCACTTCTTAGACATGTGACCTTGGACAAGTTCTTTGCCCTCTGGATGTCTCAGTTTATTCTCCCTGGCTCTCAGGACTGCTATGAGGATTGAGTGAGACAATAGATGCAAAGAATTTTGGAATCCCAGAATACTACATAAACATTAGTTACTTTAATTATTTACTTTAGTACTTTGGAAAATTAAAAGTTTTATTGCTGGTGTCCTTACCCCTGCAGAAGCATGCCTTAAAATAGGTCAGTCTTTTCAAGAGGTGAGACTGAGGAGAGTTTCCTGCTAATGAGTCTCTCTACACTTGACAAGGATGGTCCTTGGAAGGAAGGCAGGAGACTTCCAGTGCCAAGATGGCAAAGTGAGAAAGGAACCTTCTAAAGATCTCCTAAATTCCCCTCCAGACAACTTGAATCAGAATTGATCTAGGAGCAGGGAAGCAGCTTACCAGACCAGCAGAAAAGGTCTGTCTCACTGGGGTGGGAGGGGAAAGAGGTCTAAGAGCAGCAGCAGCAGCAGCAGCAGCCGCAGCCAGCCTCACAGCAGGGGGCCTGCAGCAAGGTGCCAACCCTAGAGCAATCGACCAGTGAGACCCCACCCTCTGCAAAGCAACAGCCCTCCAGGCAAGTGAGCTGTCTGTGCAGGGAAGTAAGGGCCCACCCTAATGACCCTACCCCCAGCGCAAGCCACCAGTGAGGCTCTGACTCCATTGCTGACCAATAAATAGTAAAGCCTACCCAGGGGCTGGCCAACAATGAGACCCTGCCTGACAGCGAGGTGGGGCCTTGACAGAAGGTGGGACTTCACAACAGAAAAACCCTATTTCCATAGCAACCCAGCAGCACAGCCCCACCCCTGGGGCTGGCCAACAACAAGATTCCTCCTCCAGGTCCAGCCCTATCCTTGGGCCAGCAGCTAAACTGCACACCTAGGAAAAACACAATAGAGAGGCCCCACTCCCTAGCACAAGCCAGAAGAGTAGCCCACCCTCCTGTGAAAGTAAATAGCTAAGCCCTGAAACCCAGTGAAAGCCAGCAGTAAGACCCAGCACAAAAGCTTTGGGACAGTGCAGGTCTAGAGCCCAACTCTCACATAAAAACACTAAGTCACAAAAAAAGCAGGAAAAAAAAATTGAGGAAAAAAAATCTTGACTACAGAAAGTTACTATGGAAACAGGGAGGATCAAGGCACAAACTTAAAAGAGGACAATAGCTTCAAAATGGCTACATGTAAAGCCTCAAAGAAAAATATAATTTGGTCTTAGGCCCAAAAAGAATTCCTGGAAGAGCTTAAAAAGCATTTTAAAAAACAAGTGAGAGAAGTAAAAGAAAAATAGGGGGGAAATGAGAGTAATGCAAGAGAATCATGAAAAAAGAGTCAATAGCTTGGGGAAAGATATACAAATATTTGCCAAGGAAGTAAAATAGAATTGGCCAAATTGTAAAGAAAGCATAAAAGTTCACTGAAGAAAATAATTCCCTAAAAATTAGAATTGAGCAAATGGAAGCTAATGTCTCTATGAGACATTAAGATACAATAAAAAACAAATCAAAAAAGTGAAAAAAATAGAAGAAAATGTGAAATTTTTCATTGGAAAAACAACTGACCTAGAAAATAGATCCAGGAGAGATAATATTAGAATTATTAGACTACCTGAAAACCATGATTAAAAAAAAGCAAACAAACAAAACCTGGACAACATCTTTCAAGAAATTATCAAAGAAAACTGCCCTGACATCTCAGAACCAGAGGGCAAAATAGAAACTGAAAGAATCTACCAATCACTGCCTGAAAGAGATCCCAAAATGGAAACTCCCAGGAACACTATGGCCAAATTCCAGAGCTCACAGATCAAGGGGAAATTACTGGAAGCAGCCAAAACAAAACAATTCAAATATTATGGAGCTACAATCAGAATTACACAGGATTTGGCAGCCTCCACATTAAAGAACTGGAGAGCTTGGAATATGATGTACCAGAAGGCAAAAAAGTTAGGACTACAACCAAGAATCACCTACCCAGCAAAATTAAATATAATCTTGGGGGGGGGGACATATTTAGTGAAATAGAGGACTTTCAAGCATCCCTGATTAAAAGGCCAAAGCTAATAAAAAATTTGACTTCCAAATACAAGATTCAAGGGAAACCACAAAAAGGTAAAAAAGAAACAAGAAAGAGAAAACATAAGAAATTCAATAAGATAAACTGTTTATATTTATATATGACAAGATAATTTAATATAATATAATATATAATATAATAATTTATATATGGCAACATAATTCTTAAAAACTTTATTACTACAAGAGCAATTAGGATGTAGTATATATATAGACAAAGGGTGTGAATATAAGGTGACTTTGATGAGATGATACCACAAGAAAACAAAATAAAGAAGTGAGAAAGAAAATTGCATGGGAAGAATGGAAGGCAGAGAGTGAATGGGTAAATTGTCCCACGTAAAAGAGGCATGAAAGAGCTATTAAAATGGAGATGAAGATGGAGGCTTGAGGGGCAGGCAAAGTTAAATCTTACTCTCATCAAAATTGTCTCCAAGAGGGGAATAATATATACACTCAGTTGGACACAGAAATCTATCTTACCCTACGAGGAAGTAAAAAGAGACTGGGATAATGGAAAGGGGAAGTGGGGACTGATAAAAGGGAAGATAAGGTGGTGATCAGAAGTAAAACACCTGTGAGGAGAGAAAGGCTGGAGTGTAAGGGGTGGGATAAATAAGGGAAAATAGCATAGTGGGAAAAAAAACACCACAGCTATCCTAACTATAAATGTAAATGGGATGAACTCACCCATTAAAAAGAAGTAGATAGCAGAATGGATTAAAAACCAGAATGCTACAATATGTTGTTTATAATTAACATGTTTTAAGGAGAGAGATACACACAGGGCAAAGATAAGGGGCTAGAGCAGAATTTATTATGTTTCAGCTGAAGAAAAGAAAGCAGAAGTAGCAATCATGATCTCAGACAAAGCAAAAGCAAAAATAGATCTAATTAAAAGAGATAAGGAGGAAAACTATATCTTGCTGAAAGGTACCACAGACAATGAAGTCATATCAGTGCTAAATATATAGAGAGCAAATGGTATGGCATCTAGATTTTTGAAGGAAAAGTTGAATGAATTACAGGAAGAAATAGATAATAAAACTATACTAATGGGGGACCTCAATTTTCCCCTCTCAGAACAAGATAAATCTAACACAACAACAACAAGAAAAAAGTTAAGGAGGTGAATAAAATTCTGAAAAACTGAGATATGATAGATCTCTGGAGAAAATTGAATGGGAGAGCAAGGAATAGTTTACCTATCAGATTTATGGAGATGGATTTATGGATTTATGGAGAACAGAAGAATTCATGACCAAACAGGAGATGAAGAACATTATGAAATGCAAAATGATAATTTTGATTACATTGAATTGAAAAGGTTTTGCACAAACAAAGCAATGCAACCAAGATTAGGAGGGAAGTAGAAAACTGGGAAAGAACTTTTACAACTAATGTCTCTGATAAGGGCCTCATTTCTAAAATATATAGAGAATTAAATCAATTTATAGGAATACAAGTCATTCCCCAATTGACAAATGGTCAAAAAATATGAACAGGCAGTTTTCAGATGAAGAAATTAAAGCCATCTATAGTCATATGAAAAAATGCTATAAATCACTATTGATTAGAGAAGTGCAAATCAAAACAACTCTGAGGTACCACATCACACCTATCAGATTGTCCAACATGACAAAACAGGAAAATGATAAATGTTGGAGAAGATGTGGGAAAATTGGAACACTAATGCATTGTTGGTGGAGTTGTGAAATGATCCAATCATTTTGGAGAGCAATATGGAACTATGTCCAAAGGGCTATAAAAATGTGCATATCCTTTGACCCAGCAATAGCACTTCTAGGGCTATATCCCAAAGAGATCATAAAAATGGGGAAAAGGACCCACATGTACAAAAATATGTACAGCAGCTCTTTCTGTGGTGGCAAAGAATTGGAAATTGAAAGGATGCCCATCAATTGGGGAATGGCTGAACAAATTGTGGTATATGAATGTGATGGAATGCTATTGCGCTATAAGAAATCTTGAGCAGGTGGACTTCAGAAAAACCTGGAAAGACTTGTATGGACTTATGCTGAGTGAAGTGAGCCTGAGGTACCACCTCACACCTACCAGAGCAGCTAATACGACAGAAAAAAGGAAAATATTGAATGTTTGAGGGGATGTGGGAAGACTGGGACATTAATACACTTACTGAAGCTGTGAACTGATCCAACCATTCTAGAGAACAATTTGGAATTATGCCCAAAAAGCTATAAAATTGTGCATGCCCTTTGATCCAGCAATAATATTACTAGATCTATATCCCAGCAACCCAAAAAATGGAAAAGGACCTATTTGTACAAAAATATTTATAGCAGCCCTTTTTGTGGTGGCTAAAAATTGGAAATTGAAGAGATGCCTATAGATTGGAGAACAGCTAGACAAGCTGTGGTATGTGATTGTAATACAATACTATTGTGCTATAAGAAATGACAAGCAGGATGACTTCAGAAAAACCTGGAAAGACTTCATGAACTGATGCATAGTGAAGTGAACAGAACGAGAACGTTATACGCAGTAACAGCAATCTTGTTCGATGAATGACTTAGCTATTTTCAATGATACAATGATCCAAGACAATCCTAAAGGACCAGTGATGAAGTGTACTATCCGCCTCCAGAGAAAGAACTAATATTGTTTAAATACAGCCTGAAACATGGTATTTTTCACTTTCTTCCATTTTTTTCTTTTATTCAAGTGTTCTTGTACAATATGACTAATATGGAAATGTTTTACATAATTGCAGGTGTATAACCTGTATCTGATTGTTTACCATCTTGGGGTGGAGGGGAGGGAGGGAGGGAGGGATAGAATTTGGAACTTAAACTTTAAAGTGTTAAAAAAAAAATGAAAAAGAAGGAAGGTAGTCTGTCATCAAAGGAACTTTATTGGAGGTCTTTGCAGTTTGGTAGGACCTTCCAGAGCTCAAGATCTGCCCACACGGATGCAAAAAATTGGGAGAATTTGGGAAACTCGTTATGTTACAAATAGGTCCCCCAGACAGGGATTATTATGATTATAACCATGGTCATTATAGATCCAAAATATCACTAAGAAAGACCACGTCTTAGTCTTACAAGGAAGGAAATCTGCCCCTACCCCTGGTTTCAGAACAAGCTATGGACTGTGGGGAAAGCCCTTGTTTTCAGCTTTCTACTTCATATCAAAAGAGAAAAAGGAAGGGAATAAGTACTTATAAAGCCCCTGCTATATAGGTCCGGTGCTAAGTACTTTACAAATACTATATCATCTGGCCCTCACAACAGCCCTATGAGGTAGGTGCTGTTAAGATCTCCTTTTTACAAACAAGGAAACTGAGGGAGACAGGTTCAATTATTTGCCCAGGTTATTTCTGACTCCAGGCCTAGTCCTCTATCCACTAGATCACTTTACTCCTAGGTGGTCTAAAAACCACAGAATAGTATATCAGAGGTATTCACAGATCAAATCACATCAGAAAAATCTCCCAAGGACTTTTCAGACTTCACTTCTTCCACCTCTGTGATTTTTTTTCTTCCTGCAAGACCCAGCTCAGGTGCCTCTTGATTACCTTCCTTGATTCCTTGAGGAAAGTGACCCCTCTTTCCTCTAGTATTTCTAGAGCACTTGATCTGAATCTCTCCTTTCCATCTATCACATTCTACCTTATGGAATATCTGCCTGTGTACATGTCAGCCCCATCTCCAGCCCTACCAAGTAATTTGTAAGTTCCACGAGAGCAGACGGCACTGGTATTTTTTCATCTTTGAATTCCCAACACCTAGTACAATACCTTGCATGTAGTCAGGGCTTGATTAGGTTCTAGTGAATTAAAGTAAACTGAATTGAATTTACATCCACATGCTTCTCTGCCCACCCTGTCTATCTATCTATCCATCCATCCATCCATCTTAGTCTATCAGAATCCTTCCCCTCCTTTGAGGAACAGCTCAAATATCTCCACAAAGACTTTTTTTATTTTTTGGCTAGGCAATTGGGTTAAGTGACTTGCCCAGGGTCACACAGCTACTAAGTGTCAAGTGTCTGAGGCTGGATTTGAACTCAGGTCCTCCTGACTCTAGGGCCAGAGCGCTATCCACTGTGCCACCTAGCTGCCCCTTCCCCCATAGACTTTCTTGATCTCTCCCCACCCAACCCCAATTTAAAGTACTTCCTCCCTTCTTGAATATTGCTGGACTCTCTGTTTGATATCTCTCTTGCCAATCCCCTTATGCATGTAATCAGTCTGACTTGTATTACAGTTATTTGTGTACATGTCTCTTCTACAAACTATGTAATTTTGAGGTGGGAAAATAAAGCCATGTGGTTCTAGAAATAACCATTTGGATTTAATAATCACCAACATATAAATGGAATTTGAACATTAGGTTCACAGAATGTCAGAAATGGAAGGTATTGGAACAATAGGGTGGTGTAGTAGAGAGAAATGAAGGTCATGTTCGCGGTAAGAGAGTTTGGGTTTGAATTTTGCCTCTTGTAATAACTATGTGAACTTGGCTAAGTCACTCTCTGACACTATGAATTTATGCTTTTATTGTTTTATAATCTGGTTCATTTCCTCTCTCTGCCTTCCCTCACCACATATATGAGAGTTACAGCTAGAGTAGCTGGGCTTTGCCCAGGGTGCCAAAATTTAGGAGGCCCCCACAACACCATTCCACCATATGATTCTTCCCCCATGTCTGTAGCCCCTCAGCTTAACTCCTTCATACTAGGATATGAGGTACACCCTCCGGTAAGGTAGTAGCACCAGTGACTTCATTGTGGATATATTTCCTCCATTCCCCCTTCCATTGGCCACATCCCTGGCCCCAAGTCCATCTCATCAGTCCAGCAGCAGCCATAGAAGTTAGGTATATCCTGGACTGAGATGTCTCCCCTTTAAAACCATACTCTATGGGAGTCTTCTCTCCCTATCTTGTCCTCCCCTTATCCTAGGTACAAAAATTCCAAGTTAAGGCTTTTTCTTTCATGCATACTCTTTTTGTTTTCATAGAGTCAGAGATGGAGGCCTAGCTTAGGTAAAGAGACTTATCAACCTTAACAGGGCTTGTAACTTGCATGGCCAGCACCATAGCTCAGGCCTCAAGACCCCTAATCCTGGGCTTTTTCTCTGTTACTATATACCAGCTTTATTTTCATGAAAGGAGAGCTAGGTGGCCCAGAAGATAGAGTGCCTGGCCTGGAATCGGGAAGACCTGAGTTCAAATCTGGCCTCAGACACTTAGCTGGGTGACCCTGAGCAAGTCACTTTACCCTGTCTGCCTTGGTTACCTCATCTGTAAAATGACTGTAAAAAACTATTTTAGTGCCTTTGCCAAGAAAACCCCAAATGGGGTTACAAAGAGTCAGATGCAATTGAAACAACTGAATACCAACAACAAAATTTTCAAGTCTACAAGTATCTCTCAAGCATCTGTTGTAGGTGAGGTGAGCCCCTGGGTGCACTGTATGGTGTCGTGGAGACATCACCACTCTCTGAGTCTGGAGGCCTAGGTCTGAGTGCCAGCACTGTCTGACGCATGTTAGCTGTGTGACACTGGAGAAGTCATCATTCTTCCTCCGGCCCTCGCTTTCTTCATCTGTAAAATCAGAAGGATGGACTGAATGGCTTCTGAAGGTTTTTGCCAGCTCTCCTATTCTGCGAGAGGTAATGAAAAACCAATCAGGAACCAGCAAAGTTGTTCCATGTAATGAGATGTTATCCTCCTCCCTGCACTCCACAGGACAGTTGGGCATAATAGGAAGAGCCTTAATAATATTAGAGCCAGAATACATCCATTTAAACTCTGCCAGTGACACGAACTGTGTAACTGTGGTCAACTAACTCTCCAGGTCCCCCAAAAGGAAAAAAATCATATACTATTTGTCCTGTCTGGTTGTTCATCAGGAAATGGCTTTGTAAACCTTAAAGCACTAGAGAAATCCATGGAGTCATTTGCAGAGGTCAAATTACAGAAGGTCAAAAATAAGGCTCATGACCTAGCAAGGTCAAGTCAAGTCAAGTCAACAAGCTGGTGGTTCTGTGGTGCAGCTCTCTGACAGTGAGGAAGACAGTGAGGACTAAGGAAGGCAATGGTCAACAAGTATTTATTAGATGCTTACTGTATACCATGTACAGTACCTGTACAAATGCAAACCCTAGAGACAAACCCTGTCCTCACATACTAATAGAGGCAGATCACACATGAAAGAAAGATGAAAAATGTATATATGGGGTGGAGGTAGGGGAAAGAGATTCACGTAGCAACATGGTGGCATGGTAAAGAGAGTCCAGAAAGAAAAAGGTATAGCCCAGGGAGAAAAGAAGACATGGCTGGCCTGAGTGTCCTCCTTAAAATGGAAGTTCTAGGAAGAAACAGCCAATTGGAGAGAGAGGCCATGGGAGTGGAGTCCAGGAGTGAAGAGAGCCTCCAAGGTGAAGGCATTTCTATGGTATGATAGAGAAAGTGGGGAGAGTCAGGAGTGCAGCCTGGAAGACCAAAGGGCATGAGGCCAGGGGTCCTTCCTTCATGCCAACCTATTCACATAACAATAATCTACCACAGACTTGTGGTAATAAACTACCATAATTTGTCAGTAGTTAGGGGCCAAAATTCAAATAGGCTAAACTTTGGGCTGCAGATAGGTTTTTAGCAAATCACTTTCTAAGAAAGGTTTAATTAATGATTAAACTATTTTGTAAACAAACCATATTAAAAAAGGGAAATTGGGGCAGCTAGGTGGCACAGTAGATAGAGCACCAGCCCTGAAGTCAGGAGGACCTGAGTTCAAATACAGCCTTGGACCAAACACTTGACACTTACTAGCTGTGTGACCCTGGGCAAATCCCTTAACCCCAATTGCCAAAAAAATAAAATTAAATTAAAATTGAAAAAAAGGAAATTTCCATTAATGTTGGTTAATTACACTTATTACTTAAGATTTTTATTTATCATGAAATCACATGAATGTTAAAAAATCACTTTGCTAAGTGATACAAGTTTTAATACATTTTTCAAGTTTTCTCACTGTTTACATTTAGTTAATGGGACATATTACACTTCTTGTCAGCAATCAGTTTATCGTACTCCAGAATCATGTTTGAAATTGATTCCTTTAGAAATCTGAAAACTAACCTTAGTGGCGGCTTCATTTTCCTAGTTTACTTTCTTAAAAAGCTGTTGTTCCACACTGGGATTGTTCCACAATTTGTATGCTTTAAATCGTTTTTCATTGGTGTCCAATTTGCTTAAGACAGGATGTTTTGATTCGAAATAGTGACAAAAATTATATTCCTTCGGAATAAC